>NC_063047.1:29328481-29448481 GCF_018812025.1 Megalobrama amblycephala
CTCTAAACCCCTCCTTTCCACGAACCTACACTGATCTGATTGGTCAGATGGCCCAGTCCTTTGTGATTGGTCTGCTGCACGCACTACGTGCCCATTGCCATAACTGAATGACAGTTATCATTTCGCAAGACATTGTATACAATGTATGTATGGACAGAAACGATAGCACCGATTTTACCATTTCAATTCGAGCCCGACGATGAAATGTCTGAAGTAGTCGATCAACTAGAAACTGATTCGCAGTCACGACTGGAGTAGGACGGTTCTATAGGTAAGTCTCACCTTAGTTTGCTTTATAAGACGTGATAGCAGCGTCACTGTTATACTTTATGTAGATGCACCTGTGGGAACTGGATCAGAATGCCAAGCGAAGCTGGAAACCTCTAACATAAGATAAACATTTAGGCCAGATATGTGACACAGACTTTTTCGTCATAACTATTAACAAAGTAAGAAATGGCTATATCATTGTTTGACATTACAATGGGTGTTTACTGTTTAGAGAGAATACTTCAACTAGTTAGCGTGGACTAGCATCTTAACATCCTATTACAATACAGATAGAGCTCCACTCTACTGTAATAATAAAAACGCAGAGGAAAAAAACTGTTTGTTTCACAGTGATGTAAGCGAACCGGGCCTACAGATATGTTGTAAACTCCCACATTAGCCGAGCACAAATGTGAATAGCTGATAATGCGTTACACTTTGTAAACAAAAGTCGTGCTCCATCCTTGATCAATACTCCAAATAATAATTCAGACAAGCTGCATTAATTGACACATTTTTTAGACAATATTGGACCCACATCTGAATAGCAGAACTACAGAAACGTGAGTTAGCCGGTAAGCAGGAGACATACAGACTAGGGCTTACGTTACACAACATAACTTACAAAACTACGAATTTTGAACGATCGCTAGAAAATATAAAAATCAATTATTAATCATACTTACAGGTTGAGATTCAGAGGAGCAAGCTGGTCCAAATAAGCTGGTTATTGATCCATATTTTAAGACCAAGCATTTTGTGAATCCTGCATTAAACTCCCCGGGGTTTGAGAAGCAGCCGTCAGTAAAATGACGGGAACACAAAAGATTGTACTGCTGTGGTATTGTTGAAAAAAATAATTTTCCCTGGTGTCTGTGCATGCAATAAGTGTGTGGGTGAATTTGCTAATGTTTCTTTGTGACGTCACAATGAAACCGCTTGGGATTCGTTTTACAAACGACTCGTTTAATTGACTCAGAGAGTCGACTTCTACTTTTGAGAGACAATAACTTAATATACGGTACACTTCCATATTTAACATTTGCAGGATGTTTTCATTCACTTAGATCTGTTACACACTACATGAAAGTTAATTTTCAAAAATCCATAATAGGGCACTTTAATAACAAGCCAAATGTTCACTAACATGAAATCTTTTTTTTAAAAACTTAGCAGACAAAAACTCCATTAAACTATGAAAACTCTTGAAAATTACGTCATCTAGGACCTTTAGAGTGCATGCCATTGTAAAGACTGTAACTCTATGCCTCACAGACTCATTTTCATTTGTGTGCAATTCAATATGGCTTCACCCCTGACAAAAGCCTATTGTTAAATGATATGAAATCACATCCAGCAACTGCGATATCTGGCCGTTCAAACTACTGATAATCCCGCCAACTCTGTTTACATTCAAGCATTCAAGGTGAACGCGCAACACCATATAAGGAGAAGAGGGAAAAGCTTAAACTTCATTGGCCAGTCCGCAATGCGAAATTTGAATATGCAGAAACTAACGAACAGTTTTCAGTTACCGTTAATCAGATAAACAAAACAAGTGTAAATACAATAAATACGCTGAAACATTGTACGTGGTTGATAATTTTCCCCAGGTATGCTAATCTCAAAAGAAGTATGAATTTACTTGACCTCTCATTGGCCTCTACTTTTTACCTGAATACTTTATTGATACACCATGACGTTGCACTGGGTAATAAAGTTACAGTACGTGTTGAGGCGAACACTGTTGATCTCACACTATCGCTGGCAATCATGAGACTCACAGTCTGTTTTCTTTCTCTGCTCACTGTATTCTGCCCTGGAGAGTGTGGGAATATTTTAGTTTGGTATACTGAGGGCAGTCACTGGATCAATCTGAAGATCGTGTTGGAAACATTGATTGACAGGGGACACGATGTCACAGTGCTGGTGCCGGATGCCTCTCTCTTCATGAAAGCTAAAGATTCGGATCGCTTCGCCTATCAGCCCTTTAATGTGTCCATGGATGAACAGGAGATGCGAGACTTCCTTGATGAATTTCTGTATTTCTCGGTGTATGAGATGGATCAGTTAAACATACTGCAGATTCAGAAGAAAATCTACGAGTTTACTTCCACACTTCAGGATATGTCTCTGTCATACTGTGACGGCATTCTCAAATCTCCGGAGTTAATGGACAAATTGCGGAATGGAAAGTTTGATATTGTTCTGTCAGATCCGATCTACCCGTGCAGCGATATTGTGGCTGAAGAGCTGGGCATTCCCTTGGTTTACACGTTCAGATTCTCCCTTGCTCACGCTGCAGAGCGGATGTGTGGTCAGATACCAGCGCCGCCATCATATGTTCCTGGAGCCATGAGTAAACTCACTGACAAGATGAGCTTCACAGAACGAATCTTCAATATGCTCTTCTACCTTTCTCAAGATGCTTTTGCCATTATTGCTTGGAAAAAAATTGACAACTATTACACTGAATATTTTGGTGAGTTAAAGTTACCCTTAACAAAAGTAAAGGTTGTATATTTTAATACCTTATGCAATAAGTATACTAATATAATTGCAATATAGTAGTATACTTGGAAGTGTGCTATTTCAATTCTAATTGGGACTAAATTGGCCCACTTTTAATGTTTAAAAGTATACTTTTTAGTATACTTTAAGTGTAAGAGTAGTATGAGTACACAATATAACTACATTTTTAATTTGTACTACAATTATACTGCAAATGAACTTATACTGACAGTTTACTAGATAGCAATTTTTTTTTAGTTTATGAAAGTACACTTTGAAGTATACACTAGGTCAACTACTAGTTTAGTCTAATTTTCTACAGCAAGTATACTTGTAAGTTTTAACTTAACATCATACTAGTTTACTATTTATATATTATTTTTGCTCTTTAAGGGTACGCTTACATGATAAAGATGTACTAAAAACAGAAAAGTTTTTCCTATGCTTTTTTCCACATACAGACAACAAAACGTTGTCAAAACAATCCCCATTCATGCAGGTCCGTGAAAACTAAAAACGCTATGTTACGCTGCCAGGCCAGTAGTTGGCGATATCACTTTGTAAAGAAACACTACAAGTCTATTGACTATTTAGCAGGGAGTCAAAAATTCGGCACAACACCGGAAAATTCCATCAATGGCAGGGAGGCGGTATGTCATAAATGATGGAAAATTCTATCAATGCTGGGGAAAGAGTTAAATAAATTCCTACACTACCAGTGGACTACACCAAAATTCACATACTCAGAATTAGAAGTATATCGGGCCAAATATACTAATACTTTTCTGTCAGTACAAGTCAACTATACATAAGTGTAATTTTAAGTATATTTCTGAGAAGTAGCTTACATGAGAGCAGACTGAAAGTAAACTTTCTTGTTTTTAGTTTAAAAGAAGTATACTAATAGCACACTTGAATAAACTTCTTTTTTTGTAAGGGAAAGGGCTAATTCACTTTCACTGTAGTTCCATACTCAAATGCTGATTATTCATTCACCTAGAACAACAGGTTCCGCTGCAAAAATAATATTTTAGGGAAGAATCATGTCAAAATACAAGCCTTTAATTTTTTTAAAGTGCAGGACTGTTTGCTGTTTAAAGTGCCTTACTGTAATAAACACATTTTGTTTCATCTGAGGAACAAAATTAAACTATTTCCAGAGATAATCAACATGCAACAAATGCTGTTGAAAGAGCTCATTTAGAATTTAACCTCCTCATTCCAGGACGATCCACTTCCTATTGTGAGATGATGGGTAAAGCTGATATCTGGTTAATCAGAACTTACTGGGATTTTGAGTTTCCACGGCCATTCCTGCCCAATTTCAAATACATTGGAGGGCTTCACTGCAGACCTGCCAAGCCATTACCCAAGGTGCATCTGTCTTTTTAAAGATTCTCATTTATTAAGACGATAGTTGATCTGAATTTCTTAAAATATACAGGGTACACATGATTTGAATCATAAGAAAATAATAATAACTTGCAGTCAGATGATGACTCCATGACCAGTCTGAATCGATTCAGTTCAAGTAAATGGAGTATTTCTATATTTCTGATTTACTGAGAAGAAATGACTCAAGACACATTTGTACTTGAATTGGGACTGCGCTGGTCACGTTATATTATTAATTAGCACCATTAGTAGTGCCATTATTTTACCTGGAAACTGCAGTGAATCGTACCTGTGGTAGTGCAACAGCATATTTCAGAGTCAAATTTCACACCATAAGTTCATGATGTCGTTTTAAGCGTAGGACATGGAGGAGTTTGTACAGAGCTCAGGGGATGATGGGATTGTGGTCTTCACTCTGGGGTCTTTGATAGACAAAATGCCCAAAGAAACAAGCAATAGGATCGCCTCTGCACTGGCACAGATCCCACAGAAGGTAACTGACCATTCTTACATCCTTTCCACCCAAATATCATGAACACATAAGCACTGCTTCTCTATGTGGCTGGAATGAGGGAAAGTAGTTTAATTTCACATTTACTCAGGTAGTGTTTTTTTATAATCTCTTTGTCATTATCACTGCTCAGATGAGAGTGAGGTTGTGTTCGTGTGTTGCAGGTCTTGTGGCGATACGGTGGAGAGAAGCCAGATACTCTGGGTGAAAACACCAGAATCTATAAGTGGATCCCTCAGAATGATTTATTGGGTTTGTATTATAATTTGTGATTGTATACTACTTAAAAAAAAAAAAAAAAAAAAAAAAAAAAGAATTAATTATTGAACATACAACAATTTATAATTTCAGCTGTCTAAATTGTTCTTTTTGAGTTGGGTTGTGTAGTTTCAAGTTTGCTCCATGTAAACTGTCCCAACGACTTTTGCTTTTCCTTGTTTATCTCCTGATTCAGGCCACCCCAAAACCAGAGCATTTATCACTCATGGGGGCACTAATGGCATATATGAGGCCATATATCATGGTGTGCCGATGGTCGGGATCCCCTTGTTTGGTGACCAGCCAGATAATTTGGCTCATATGAAGGCCAAAGGGGTTGCAGTCGTCATGGACAGCATCAAGACCATGCAGCCGCAAGAGCTGGTGGATGGACTCAATGCCGTCATTAATGACACCTCGTGAGTTACTCATATCATTTGACTTACATTGGCGTCCTGCATAAACAGGACTGTGGATTCAATCTAGATATTTTAAAGGCTCTATGTTCTCTATTGCACTACACAGATAGAGTATAGACATGCTGAATATTTGTCTTCATCTCCGCAGGTATAAAGAGAATGCAATGCATTTGTCCAGGATTCATCATGACAGACCAATAAAGCCTTTGGATGAGTCTGTGTTCTGGATTGAGTTTGTCATGCGCAATAAAGGTGCGAAACACCTGCGTGTAGAAGCTCACAACCTTACCTGGTACCAGTACCACTGTCTGGATGTGTTCGCTTTTCTTTTCACCATCCTGACTGTAGTCCTCTACGTCTTCTTTAAAATGTTCAAATTCTTCATAATGCGTTGCTGTTTTAGATCAACACGGAAAAGCAAAAAAGAATAATTTCATTGCTTTGAACGGTCTGTATCATGTATTAATTTTTAATGAATCATGTATTCGTTTTCAAACTGCCATCCCACCTACACAGATTTTATTTTAATTTAGATAATTTTTTACAATGTATCTACTTACTTTTTTCAGACACTGAAACTAAGAATGAATATGCACTTGTTTTGCAATTAATTTATTGATCATTATATGATCAAATTAATTAAAAGTTACATTTTGTACAACAGGAGTTTTTGTATGTTTGTTTTTTTATTGTGATATTATGCTTTTTGACTCAAGCTAGCAGCATGGGGTTATGTTAAAATCAACTGCCTAGGTTTATGAAGGTCAATAACACACTATGTGCATAGCATTTACAATTTTACAAGGAAAAATCTAGTCAGGGTAGTGCCATATTGAATTTCTGACACAAATGAAAATGGGGTTGTGAGGGATAGAAGTATAATGTGTTCAGTGGATTGTACTTTTGTTTAAAGTGCCCCTATTATCCTTTTTTAAGGTTCCTAATATTGTTTTGGGAGTCTACATGCATGCATGTAAACAGGTTTACATGCATGCAAGGTCAAAAAACACTTTCGTTTTCTCATAATATACATTTAATTTCACCTCAATGAATTTCACCTAGTAAATGATTTGTTAGAGGTGCCCTAGAATCAGTTTTTACAAGATTTAATATAAGTCTAAGGTGTCCCCTGAATGTGTCTGTTAAGTTTCAGCTCAAAATACCCCATAGATTTTTTTTTTAATAATTTTTTTTAACTGCCTATTTTGAGGCATCATTAACTATGCACCGATTCAGGCTGCGGCCCCTTTAAATCCCCCCTGCATTTACAAAGTTCACACAGCTAATATAACCCTCAAATGGATCTTTACAAGATGTTCGTCATGCATACTTCATGCATGCATCGGATCATGTGAGTATAGTATTTATTTGGATGTTTACATTTGGTTCTGAATGAGTTTGATAGTGCTCCGTGGCTAAAGCTAACATTACACACTGTTGGAGAGATTTATAAAAAATTAAGATGTGTTTATGCATTATACAGACTGCAAGTGTTTAAAAATGAAAATAGCGACGGCTCTTGTCTCCGTGAATACAATAAGAAACGATGGTAACTTTAACCACATTTAACAGTACATTAGCAACATGCTAACGAAACATTTATAAAGACAATTCACAAATATCACTAAAAATATCATGTAATCATGGATCATGTCAGTTATTATCACTCCATCTGCCATTTTTCGCTATTGTTCTTGCTTGCTTACCTAGTCTGATGATTCAGCTGTGCACAGATCCAGACGTTAATACTGGCTGCCCTTGTCTAATGCCTTGAACATGGGCTGGCATATGCAAAAATTGGGGTCATACATATTAATGATCCGGACTGTTACGTAACAGTCAGTGTTATGTTGAGATTCGCCTGTTCTTCGGAGGTCTTTTAAACAAATGAGATTTACATAAGAAGGAGGAAGCAATGGAGTTTGAAACTCATTTGTATGTCTTTTCCATGTACTGAACTCTTGTTATCCAACTATGCCAAGGTAAATTCAATTTTTGATTCTAGGGCACATTAAGAAGCAGTTCAAAATATCAGTCTCTCTAAACCCCTCCTTTCCACGAACCTACACTGCTCTGATTGGTCAGATGGCCCAGTCCTTTGTGATTAGTCTACTGCATGCACCGCGTGCCCATTGCCATAACTGAATGACAGTTATCAATTCGCAAGACATTATATACAATGTATGTATGGACAGAAACGATAGCACCGATTTTACCATTTCAATTCGAGTCCAACGATGAAATGTCTGAAGTAGTCGATCAACTAGAAACTGATTCGCAGTTACGACTGGAGTAGAACGGTTCTATAGGTAAGTGTCACCTTAGTTTGCTTTATTTATAAGACGTGATAGTAGCGTCACTGTTATACTTCATGTAGGTGCACCTGTGGGAACTGGATCAGAATGCCAAGCGAGGCTGGAAACCTCTAACATAAGATAAACATTTAGGCCAGATGTGACAGACTTTTTCATCATAACTATTAACAAAGTAAGAAATGGCTATATCATTGTTTGACATTACAATGGGTGTTTACAGTTTACAGAGAGAATACGACTAGTTAGCGTGGACTAGCATCTTAACATCCTATTTCAATACAGATAGAGCTCCACTCTACTGTAATAATAAAAATGCAGAGGAAAAAAACAGTTTTTTTCACAGTGATGTAAGCGAACCGGGCCTACAGATATGTTGTAAACTCCCACATTAGCCGAGCACAAACGTGAATAGCTGATAATGCGTTAACATTACACTTTGTAAACAAAAGTCGTGCTCCATCCTTGATCAATACTCCAAATAATAATTCAGACAAGCTGCATTAATCGACACATTTTTAGACAATATTGGACCCACATCTGAATAGCAGAACTACAGAAACGTGAGTTAGCCAGTTAGCAGGAGACATACAGACTAGGGTGTACGTTACACAACATAACATACAAAACTACGAATTTTGATAATCGCTAAAAAATATAAACATCAATTATTAATCATACTTACAGGTTGAGATTCAGAGGAGCAAGCTGGTCCAAATAAGCTGGTTATTGATCCATATTTTAAGACCAAGCATTTTGTGAATCCTGCGTTAAACTCCCTGAGATTTGAGAAGCAGCCGTCAGTAAAATGACGGGAACACAACAAAAGATTGTACTGCTGTGGTATTGTTGAAAAAATTAATTTTCTCTGGCATCTGGGCGCGCAATAAGTGTGCGGGGAATATGCTAATGTTTCGGCTGCGGAGCCAGTGTTGAAGCGGCCTCATATGGAGCAATTCGAGCGGCGTGACCGCGGCTGCAGATGCCATATGCCCCAGGAGCCTCTGAAAGAGTTTCAGTAGGGCCGCTGTCCTGCGCTTGAGCGTACTCAGGCAGGTCAACACCAACTGGACGCGCTCCTCGGTGAGGCGCGCAGTTCGGGCGACTGAGTCTAGCTCGAGACCGAGATAAGAGATCCTCTGCCCGGGGGTGAGTTTGCGCTTGTCCCAGTTGACCCGAAGACCCAACCGGCTGAGGTGAGCTAGAACCATGTCTCTGTGTTCACACAACTGATCTCGCGAGCTGGCCAGGATCAACCAGTCGTCGAGATAGTTGATAGTTAATATGAACGCCTTGTTCCTTGAGGGGAACAATGGCCACCTCTGCAACCTTCGTGAAGACGCAGGGTGACAGGGCCAGCCCGAAGGGTAGGACTTTGTACTGATATGCTCGCAATGAACGCAATCCGTAGGAAGGGTCTGTGGCAAGGCAGGTCGATCGCTACAAACCAATCCTGGGGACGGACGCATTCGAAAATGCGCTTCTGCATGAGCATCTTGAACGGCAACTTGTGAAGGTACCGGTTCAAGACGCGCAGATCCAGGATCGGCCGTAGCCCACCGCCCTTCTTTGGTACAATGAAGTAGGGGCTGTAAAACCCCGACTTCATATCGACTGGAGGGACCGGCTCGATTGCATCCTTCGCTAGGAGGACAGCAATCTCTGCCCGGAGAACAGGTGCGTTGTCCAGTGACACCTGAGTGTAGTGGACACCCCTGAAAACCGGGGGACGCCAGGCGAACTGAATCGCATAGCCGAGTCTGATGGTGCGAATGAGCCAGCGGGACGGGCTGGGGAGCGCTATCCACGCCTCCAGACACCGAGCCAGCGGGACCAAAGGCACCACAGACGCACCGGGGGTGGGGCAGCGAGGTAGAGTACGGGGACCCGACTCGGACGGCATGGGAGCGGCCCGAAGTGTGGTCAGACTCTGAAAGGTAGCAGTGCGTATGGGAGACGGCACACGGGGCGCGGCCTGCACCATCACACTGCCACCTGCTGGCGAAGTGAGAGGGGGCTGCGAGCGGCAAGGCGGGGCCTCGCACGCTGACAGACGCGCCCTCTTGTGACCTGGAGGTTGGGGAAACTGCTCTTTTTGTGAGGAAGTGGGTACCGCTGGTCTCCGGAAAGCCAGCGGCGGTAGCTGGACAGACATACACACAAATTCCCCCCGGCCCTCCTCCGGGGGTGGGAGAGATGATGGAAGACTCTCCCGAAGAGCAGGATCCTTCCCCTCCAGGTCGCCCGTCTCAGGATCGTGACTTCCTCGACCGCTTACCACCTGGCTTGGTTGAGACGGGCTGGGCACCACGTCCGCCACCGGCACTCTGCTGTTTGGCTGGTGTTGGCTGCTGCTTTGCCAACTTAGCAGAGGCGGAGGACGACGCGGGCGGGTGCCCTCGGCGACGAGCGGGCTGAGGCTGAGCCGCCGGCAGCAGGGTGGAGGCAGCAGCGGACCGCCGGGGCATGACATGTTTGATGGCCTCAGCCTGCTTCTGTGCGGCGGAGAACTGTTGGGCGAAGCTCTCCACCGCATCGCCGAAAAGGCCGACCGGGGACACGGGGGAGTCCAGGAACCGATGTTTGTCGGTTTCCCTCATGTCCGCCAAGGTCAGCCAGAGGTGGCACTGCTGGACTACTAACATAGACATCGCATGACCAACAGAACGCGCTGTTACCTTCGTCGCACGGAGGGCGAGGTCGGTGGCAGCGCACAGCTCCCCAAGCAACTGTTGGTCAAGCCCACCCTGGGGCATTTCCGATAGCGCTTTTGCCTGGTAAATCTGCAAAATGGCCATGGCATGCAGGGCGGAGGCAGCTTGTCCACAGGCTCTGTAAGCTTTCTCTGTCAGTCCTGACGAGAATTTACAGGCCCGGGACGGGAGACGGGAGTTCACCGCGCCAGCCGGTGGCCGTTGGACACAGCTGCATCGCAACAGACCACTCGACTGGGGGAATCCGATCGTATCCCCTAGCCTCTCCGCCGTCCATGGAGGTGAAGGCGGACGAGGGTCCAGACCTGGCACAAGCGCTATACGGCGTTCGCCAAAATCTGGTCACCTCATCGTGCACCTCCGGGAAGAAAGGCATCGGGGCGGGACGCTGGGTTTGACCAGCGTGAAGGGTGGAGGGTTCCACACGAGCCCGACACTCTCGACCGCCCGGGAAAGCACAGCTGTCAACTCGGGATCAGACTCGGGCGGCGCTACAGTCCCAGAGGGAGGCAGCGGAGCCGAGTCCTCATCTCCCGAGGACTCCTGCTTACCTTCCGATGCTGAGATCGACATCTGATCCGCAGCAGGTTCACGCCAACACAAAAAGATGCTGAAATCTTCAGGCTCTTTTAGTTTCACTTAGTGAAGTCTTGAAGCAGGACACCAAACGTTTGGCTCCGAAGCGAAAGACAGAGTGCGATTGCATCTGCTTCCTATTTATATACACCTGTCGGAGGCGACATTATGCAAATATCGCACGCCAATTCCATTGGCTTGTTTTAGTTCACTCGAAGCTGATAGGGCTCTCTAGCGATATCCCAATTCGTCGGTCACTACTGACGTACGTCGAACGTGACCGACTGAAAGGGAACTTAATATACGGTACACTTTCAGATTTAAAATTTGCAGGATGTTTTCATTCACTTAGAGCTGTTACACGCTGAATCACGATTAAATGTTAACAATGTATAATAAAAGTTTATATAATCTGGGACTGTATGGGCTCCATGATACCTGTGGCTTGAACCTAAATACATAATATAACTGAAATTTTGTACGGTTAAGCAGAAAATGTATAAATCTAGTTTAATATTTTGTTGTATATTAGTCATTTTGATATTTCAGCAACTTTTAAAGTACGATGTTAGGCTTAAAATACTGATGTACATCATCTAAAAGTTGAGTGTTGGGTGATACATCAACTATACAATACATAAACTGGAAGCAGATAATGAGAATAATGTTATCAGACATTTTTTTTTATATCATTTATCTTTTTTGTTTCTTAACAGAGCTGCTTAGGAATTTAAATGACTAGTGAGTGATCCACTTCCCCACCCCCAACTGTTGTTGTTAGTTTTATAATACTGCAGTCTAGCTCCAGAAAAGTACAAAAATCTACCATAAAAGTAGCTTCAAGACTTGAAATAAAGAGAATCTAAAGCCATAAAATAGGTTTACGTGAGGAACAGGATTACTCACATAAACTGCGATCTCTGGCCGATAATCCCGCCAACTCTGTTTACATTCAAGGTGAATGCGCAACGCCAAATAAGGAGAAAAGGGAAAACTTGACCTCTCATTGGCCTCTACCTATTTTACCTGAATAATTTATTGATACACCATGACTTTGCACTAATAAAGTTACAGTACGTGTTGAGGCGAACACTGTTGATCTCACACACCCACACTATCGCTGGCAATTATGAGACTCACAGTCTGTTTTCTTTCTCTGCTCACTGTATTCTGCCCTGGAGAGTGTAGGAATATTTTAGTTTGGTATACTGAGGGCAGTCACTGGATCAATCTGAAGATTGTGTTGGATACATTGATTGACAGGGGACACAATGTTACAGTGCTGGTGCCTGATGCCTCTCTCTTCATGAAAGCTAAAGATTCGGATCGCTTCGCCTATCAGCCCTTTAATGTGTCCATGGATGAACAGGAGATGCGAGACTTCCTTGATGAATTTCTGCATTTCTCAGTGTATGAGATGGATCAGTTAAACATACTGCAGATTCAGAAGAAAATCTACGAGTTTACTTCCACACTTCAGGCCATGTTTCTGGCACACTGTGACGGCATTCTCAAATCTCCGGAGTTGATTGACAAATTGCGGAATGGAAAGTTTGATGTTGTTCTGTCAGATCCGATCTACCCGTGCAGCGATATTGTGGCTGAAGAGCTGGGCATTCCCTTGGTTTACACGTTCAGATTCTCCCTTGCTCACGTTACAGAGCGGATGTGTGGTCAGATACCAGCGCCGCCATCATATGTTCCTGGAGCCATGAGTAAACTCACTGACAAGATGAGCTTCACAGAGCGAATCTTCAATATGTTCTTCTACCTTTCTCAAGATGCTTTTGCCATTATTGCTTGGAAACAAATTGACAACTATTACTCTGAATATTTTGGTGAGTTAAAGTTACCCTTAACAAAAGTAAGGTAAGTAAGTATTTTAAGAATATCTTATGCAGTAAGTATACTAATATCAGTGCAATATAGTAGTATACTTGGAAGTGTGCTATTTCAATTCTAATTGGGACTAAATTGGCCCACTTTTAATGTTTAAAAGTATACTTTTTAGTATACTTTAAGTGTAACAGTAGTATGAGTACACAACTATAACTACGTTTTTCATTTGTACTACAATTATACAGCAAGTGAACTTATACTGATAGTTTACTAGATAGCATTTTTTTTTAGTTTATGAAAGTACACTTTGAAGTATACACTAGGTCAGCTACTAGTTTAGTCTCATATTCTACAGCAAGTACAGGTATACTTTTAAGTTTTAACTTAACATTATACTTATAGTTTACTATTTATATATTATTTTTGCTCTTTAAGGGTACACTTACATGACAAAGATGTACTAAAAACAGAAAAGTTTTTCCTTTGCTTTTTGTTGCATACAGATGACAAAACGTTGTCGAAACAATCCCCATTCATGCGGGTCTGTGAAAACTAAAAACGCTATGTTACGCTGCCAGGCCAGTAGTTGGCGATGTCACTTTGTAAAGAAACACTACGCGTCTACATGTAATACACATGCGCATGGTGTCACATGCACATGTTTTCACAAATTCGGATTTTAGTTGTTTACATGGGGACGATAATTGTACAATTTTCAAAAATTTGAAAATAGTTTAGCAGGGTGTCAAAATTCGGCACAACACCGGAAAATTCCATCAATGGCAGGGAGGCGGTATGTCATAAATGATGGAAAATTCTATCAATGCTGGGGAAAGAGTTAAATAAATTCCTACACTACCAGTGGACTACACCAAAATTCACATACTCAGAAATAGGAGTATATCGGGCCAAATATACTAATACTTTTCTGTCAGTACAAGTCAACTATACATAAGTGTAATTTTAAGTATATTTCTGAGAAGTAGCTTACATGAGAGCAGACTGAAAGTAAACTTTCTTGATTTTAGTTTAAAAGAAGTATACTAATAACACACTTGAATAAACTTCTTTTTTGTAAGGGAAAGGGCTAATTCACTTTCACTGTAGTTCCATACTCAAATGCTGATTATTCATTGACCTAGAACAGTGGTCGCCAACAGCGGTCGATCTTTATCACTGTTCCAGTAGCTCGCGAAAACAACAGAAATATGAGTGCAAAAATACATTACATTTCTCCAGTCATTATACTGTATTTTTGTATTTATTTTTCTGTTATTTTCGGGAGCTACTGGGACAGTGATAAAGGTAAATAGCCCACACTATGTCTGAGTCAGTAAACGGCCGTTAACAAAAGGCCAGAGACGCTGAAGACGGACGCGAAGAGGAGAAAATTCTGTAGCAGGCAGAGCAGCTCACTGTTCACGATGCTCGAAATATAGGAAGAAAATATAAATATTGAATTAGGGGTGAAGGGTTATATGAATGCGTCTCTAAAAGGAATTACTGTCTTCAGAAAAAAATCGATGGTAATTGCATTTTATTTTCCTCTTACCTCCGAATAAAGTAGCTAATTATTAGCGCATTTCAGCTTTGTTTACAGCGGTAACCAAGGAAACGCTGTATCACTGCTGCTCCATAAGCGCCACCTGCTGTCAGAGAGTGAATTTGCGTCTCATTCAGCCTGTTGTTTTTGTTCTTTTTTGTGTGTAGTAGCATATAATTTCACAAAGATAAAGTCAGACCGTTCTATTTTTGCTTTAAATCTTGAAATTAAATCTCAATTAATTCAAATAAAAAAAAAAAACTGCTCATGCAATGTGATAGCATCTTTGTTTGGATTGTGATTAAAAAGCAGTGGTTCTCTCTAATTTGAAATGGATATGTATTTTTGTTTATAATAATAATAATAATAATAATAATAATAGTAAATATCTGCAACCAGTATGAGAATTGGCCAATTTGCTTTTAAAAATAAATAAATAAATCAGAATCTAAATTGGCCACGAAAAAAAAAATACTAAATATAATCTGGGCTGTCTTTTTCTATCAAGTAGATCTTGTCTTTCATAAAGGTCGAGGTCAGGGATCTTGGGCTTAAAAAGGTTGGTGACCACTGACCTAGAACAACAGGTTCTGCTGCAAAAATAATATTTTAGGGAAGAATCATGTCAAAATACAAGCCTTTAAATTTTTTAAGTGCCTTACTGAAATAAACACATTTTGTTTCATCTGAGGAACAAATTGAAACTATTTCCAGAGATAATCAACATGCAACAAATGCTGTTGAAAGAGCTCATTTAGTATTTAACCTCCTCATTCCAGGACGACCCACTTCCTATTGTGAGATGATGGGTAAAGCTGATATCTGGTTAATCAGAACTTACTGGGATTTTGAGTTTCCACGGCCATTCCTGCCCAACTTCAAATACATTGGAGGGCTTCACTGCAGCCCTGCCAAGCCATTACCCAAGGTGCATCTGTCTTTTTAAAGATTCTATCTCATTTATTAAGACGATAGTTGATCTGAATTTCTTAAAATATACAGGGTACACATCATTTAAATCATAAGTCCAAGAAAATAATAATAACGTACAGTCAGATGATGACTTTGTGACCAATCTCAATTGATTCAGTTCAAGTAAATGGAGTATTTCTATATTTCTGATTTACTGAAAAGAAATGACTCAAGACACATTTGTACTTGAATTGGGACTGCGCTGGTCACGTTATATTTTTAATTAGCACTATTAGTAGTGCCATTATTTTACCTGGAAACTGCAGTGAATCGTACCTGTGGTAGTGCAACTGCATATTTCAGAGTCAAATTTCACACCATAAGTTCATGATGTCGTTTTATGCGTAGGACATGGAGGAGTTTGTACAGAGCTCAGGGGATGATGGGATTGTGGTCTTCACTCTGGGGTCTTTGATAGACAAAATGCCCAAAGAAACAAGCAATAGGATCGCCTCTGCACTGGCACAGATCCCACAAAAGGTAACTGACCATTCTTACATCCTTTCCACCCAAATATCATGAACACATAAGCACTGCTTCTCTATGTGGTTGGAATGAGGGAAAGTAGTTTAATTTCACATTTACTCAGGTAGTGTTTCTTTATAATCTCTTTGTCATTATCACTGATCAGATGAGAGTGAGGTTGTGTTCGTGTGTTGCAGGTCTTGTGGCGATACAGTGGAGAAAAGCCAGATACTCTGGGTGAAAACACCAGAATCTATAAGTGGATCCCTCAGAATGATTTATTGGGTTTGTATTATAATTTGTGATTGTAATCTGTAATTTGCTACTTAAAAAAAAAAAAAGAATTATTGAGCATACAACAATTTATAATTTGAGCTGTCTAAATTGTTCTTTTTGAGTTGGGTTGTGTAGTTTCGAGTTTGCTCCATGTAAACTGTCCCAACGACTTTTGCTTTTCCTTGTTTATCTCCTGATTCAGGCCACTCCAAAACCAGAGCATTTATCACTCATGGGGGCACTAATGGCATATATGAGGCCATATATCATGGTGTGCCGATGGTCGGGATCCCCTTGATCGGTGACCAGCCAGATAATTTGGCTCATATGAAGGCCAAAGGGGTTGCAGTCGTCATGGACAACATCAAGACCATGCAGCCGCAAGAGCTGGTGGATGGACTCAATGCCGTCATTAATGACACCTCGTGAGTCACTCATATCATTTGACTTACATTGGCGTCCTGCATAAACAGGACTGTGGATTCAATCTAGATATTTTAAAGGCTCTATGTTCTCTATTGCACTACACAGATAGAGTATAGACATGCTGAATATTTGTCTTCATCTCCACAGGTATAAAGAGAATGCAATGCATTTGTCCAGGACTCATCATGACAGACCAATAAAGCCTTTGGATGAGTCTGTGTTCTGGATTGAGTTTGTCATGCGCAATAAAGGTGCGAAACACCTGCGTGTAGAAGCTCACAACCTTCCCTGGTACCAGTACCACTGTCTGGATGTGTTCGCTTTTCTTTTCACCATTCTGACTGTAGTCCTCTACGTCTTCTATAAATTGTGCAAATTCTTCATAATGCGTTGCTGTTTTAGATCAAAGAGGAAAAGCAAAAAAGAGTAACAGTTTTTTTGCACTAAACACTGTGTCTTCACCCAGACCATGGGATGTCTTTCTTCTCAGAAGAAAAATATCCTATCAACCCATCAGTTACATCTCTAACTTCAGCTGTCAATAGGATGTTCCTCATCACTCAACTTTGGATGGGCTCTCATTTTACGATAATAAGCATGAATGCAGTAATTCTTAATTATAATAATTCTTATTTTTCCCCTTTGTTTCTGTAACCTTGTTTTGATTGATTTGAGATTGTAAGCAACTACTCTTACTGTTTTGGAATGTTTTTATTGTAAAAAACATTATACCAATACATTTTAATTGAATTAACTATTTTTTATAAATAAAACAATCTATTTACTTTTGCTGCAGCGTTTGTACTGTGGTTTACTCTTGAAATTCAATGGTGTAGTGCTAATATTGTTTGGTCTTGTATTTATTTTTCATTTGTGAGTCACTTGATAAAACTGGCTGCTAAATGTCCACATGTATTTTTACGTTTACGGTTTTAAAACTGATATAAACCAGAATATATAGTTTTTAAACATTAACAACTTTTAATTTAAAAGCTATTTAGCTCCAAACGATGAAGAGGGGGGAAATGCTCTGGTTCTATTTATTCTGCAGTCTTCAGTAAGTAACTCGTGACTGTCTCCAGTGGTCGTTGTATATCATTGCAACGAGACTTTTATTTTAAAGGCCTAATGCCTGCTTTAGTAGTTTACTTCACACATCGCGAACAGCCGGTCGACCATCAACAAGCAAGCGAACTCTTTATGTGATCCTGTCAATTTTCCTTATATGATCGGTTAAATCCCGAGATGATTAGAACAGGTTTGGTGATCAAGAGATTTGCTGCATGGATGATGGTCTTAAATTTAACTGTAGTCCATTTTAGATGGGAGCACTGACAGACTTCTAGCTCAACTATTAGAATGGGTAATTTGATTAAAATTCTTAACTTTTTAAGCAGTAGCCTATATGTTTGAGTTATATTATAATGTTGCAATAGTTCTCGATTAAAGTTAAATTATGTTTGTTGTAAATTATGTAGGTTATGTAGGTCTTTAGAGCTTAGGAAAAGTTTGTAGTTTCATAATAAGAGCATTGTGGTCAATGATGATGTCACAGATCGCATTCTGACACAAATGATGTGAGATGCTGCGTGAAGCTGAGACCACGCATTAAAAAATAATAATGCAAAACTGAGACCACGCATGTGTTCCAAATCTCCCCCTATACCTCCATTCACCATACCCTACATTACTCCACTAATATAGTCCACTTGAAGGAGTGAATGAAAACGAGTGAGCGAATAGAGTACCTCAGAGATGACGTGTTTTTGTAGGCAAAACCCGGGAGTGAGTTAGCATTTTAGGACTTCCGGTTCCATCGCCCTAAAGTCTATGGGGTTTTTTTTATGGGTTTTTGCTAAATCGCCTGAAATAAGGTCTGTGGTTAACAAAGCCTCTAAATATTTTCACGTTTTGATCTATGACATAAAACACACCAGTTATAACCCACTTGTGATTTTTTTAAAACCTTTATTGTGTCTTAAAAACAGCGGTTGCTAACAAGTTGCTAAAAGGGACTAACGTTACTTCCTTTGGTGGGGACTTTAGACGTCATCATGACAAACAGGACATTTGGACAGCATTTCTCATGAAAAAAGTGGAAAAGTATTCATACACAGCGCAGATCATAATCAGCGAGCATGTTTTAAATAAAGTTGTTTTTTAAATAAAGTTTGAGGAAGCTTGTACAGCATGGTGTGCTGCAGTGGCGTAGCCAGAATTTTATTTTTGGGGGGGCCCATTTAAAAATGAGGGGGCCGCTATATTTTATATATATATATATATATATATATATATATATATATATATATATATATATATGAAGAGTTTGGTTCCAAAACGCGATAAACGCCATTTTCAAAAAATTGAGTTTCCACCAAAATCAGTATTGTATCTGGTCGGTATTGAAAAGTCATTTATTAATTTTGCGCAAAATGCGATATCCGTCGTGTTATTCTGTCATGTTTTCTCCCTTTCTTTCCAAAACGCGACAAACGCCAGTCTCCCTTCTCTGCAGAACGCGATATATCCGCTCAACCAATCACAGCGCACCATTCCACCCACTGTAAACATTGAAGGCTTTTTTAAAAGCCGTTTTTAATACCAATGTACTCGGCAAATGTGTTTATTTAACCGTGCGGTGGCGCCAGATACTCTTTAATCGGTAATGACAAATAATTTAACAAGATTCATTTTGGGAGCGACGGCTGAATGTATTTTTAGTAAAATGCCTGTATATAAGATAAATATTGGCAAAGTTGAGACTCTGTCATGTATATGAATCAACTTACTTTGTTGTGTATTTTCAATTTGAAAAATAACTTTTATATTGATGGATTAATTGCATTTTGAAAAAAAGTGTCATGGATTTATTGCATTTTGGGGAAAAAAATAATACGTTTTTATAATAAACTTTTTAAAATCAAAATGTAGATTTGAATTTTTTATGTTTTTATAACCAAAAGATGCTATGTGAAAGTTTGAAACACAAATTGTGGTTTTCGTCTTGCCACTTTCTTGGTAAAGAAAACACCTTTTACTCAAATTAATCAAAATGGAGTTATTGCGTTTTGGAACCAAACTCTTCATATATATATATATATATATATATATATATATATATATATATATATATATATATATATATATATATATGACACTAATAATGACTACAATGCCACTAATAATTCTTAATTTCTAAAAGAAATGCAAAATCAATCGGTAGTTATTAATAGTATAACGAGACACAAACTTTTACATTCAATCGCGTTTGGTCCCATTTATTTTTGATCACAGTGCATACTACACATACAAACTTTTACTCTCAAAGTGCGCACATTTGTAGAAATACACGTTTACCTCAGATTTCATTATAATTTATAGAACATGTACGCATAGTTTCATAATCACAGAGGTCATAAAATGTAGTTTGCTAGGGGGGTACGGGGGCATGCTCCCCCGAGAAAATTTTGATTTCCCTGGTGTACATATGTGCATTTTTGAGACATTAAGACCAACAAATTGGATAACAATAGCTTTAAAACCATGTCAACAAATGCATGCATGCATGCACAGTTTTGAGGCAGCTTTAATCGCATGTTTGGCAATTTCATTTTCAAACGACGGTCATTGCTCGTAGTATCTATTGCGCTTTATTTTAGCTATAATAAAGTAATTATGCAGCGCGCGCCGGCGCATTTGCGCATGCAATTCTTGAATGCGCGCCACGAGCACAGTATAATGACTGATTGGACAGTCGTGTTATTTTTTCTGAGTTTTACCGACATAGCCTGACATCATCTCATCTGACCGCAGTTCACTGTTGTTCAACTGAAGCTCCCTCGTCGTCACCTGCACCTTTTCCGCGCTCGTTTGACTTGCGCCTGGCGCTGAGGCGAAGTCGGAATGCGCGTCTGAAAAGTGTCCCGTTTGTTGTGGTCGTAAAGAGACAGTTCTATATAAATGCAGCGTTTTACTTGGCAATGTTTTAAAAAAACGATTTTTATTTTTGGTATTTTAGATGCTCTGTTGGTGGTTTGTGGAGTAGCATCACCCGGGAGGGATTTTTTTTTTTTTTTATCCCCACCTAGGGATAAAAATAATTCAGCAGAGGCAGGGATACATAGACCAGACCATAAACCATTTATAAATTAATTTTAAACAATAAAACATTTTGTCAGAACCTAAAGTAAATTATCCCTACATATTGTTTTGTTTGATTGTGTAATTTGCTTTTTGAATCGTGGAAAAACTGTTATTTCTATTCTAAAAAAATACAGATTATCCAGACTCATAACCATTTTGATTACACTCATGCTGATATTGTACTATCTGATGATCAGTAGTGGTTCGCTAAATATAATAATTCAATAAGCATTTAGGCTACAATAAGCACTTAACTTTAAATAAAAATATATATTAAATAGATAATAAAAATATCTAGATAGCTGGCTGACTAAAGTAGGCTAAGTTTGAAAATGATATCATTTGTACATGGAGTTATTATATAAAAAGATACTTAATTTCTTTACAATTTATAGGTGTTATTTTAACAGTCAGTTATGTAAGTTTGATGGTTAATTGCTTCTAGCAAAGATAATAATAGCAGAAGCTACGCGCAACACGTGAACTAATCAAACCAATAAGTCTAAAAACAGCTGTTGCATTTTACCGCGCAGCATATGCATCAATGTAACAAATCAACATAAAAAATAAAAAATCGCTCAGAAATCTGGGGGGGGGGGCTGCATGTTAATGAGGGGGCCTAGGCCCCCTCAGGCCCCTCCGTGGCTACGCCACTGTGCTGTAGTCCGTTTATAGCCTACTGTTAGCATTTTATATCTGACGACTTTATTTAGGCTTCAAAATGTATAAATGTTGTGTTAACTTGTAAAGATTTTCTTGACAGACAAAACGTATAGGTTAAATAAATTAGTTTACCATCCATTAACAATGTACCAGCAAAACCTTAACCATTATAACATCTCATCTACACATAAAGATGCGATTAAAAGCCCAAACTTTCATTAAACAAGGGCTCAAAAAACTCCAAACCGCTTCTGAAAACGGTTGAGAAGCTAACGGACTTTTTCGAAGATAAATAATTTTTTTGAAGTAAATATTCAACAGAAGTGTGTCAATTATACATAAGAAAGGTATCAGGAACAGTTATATATATTATTTGTGTGCTTTTATGGACTAAACTTACCTCAAATCAGTGAAAACAACAGCGAGATGGTAACTCAGTTCCATGGTAACTCAGATCTGCTCCAGGCAGGCACTGGTGTTTGTCAGAGCCGTTAAATATTGTTTTTCAACGGCTCTGGTGTTTGCTATCTTGGTAGTCTCGTGTAATCTCGCGATATCTCTCCAGACCGCAAAAAAATGAAAATGAGCATATAATTTCTATTTTCTGAAATATCTACGTACCAACAAACTGACACAGAAGTGGCAAAATAGGCCTAAATCAACAAATTTTTATTTCATATACATTATTATTACTATTATTATTATTATATTATATGGTTAAACACTTTTTTAAGGTATAGTCTACTAGCTTATTTCAGCATTGATTTATAAGTGATTTTCTTAAACCATTTCAACCATTTAATAGGCGTAATTGTTTCACTGTAGAAACATCAACTGACGTTACTTCAACCATATTTCAACAACGAATTTCGGTCATGTGTTGACTGGGCTTCAACCGTTTAGCATTCAATGTTATATCAACGTTGTTTCACCGTTGAAACAACAACTGACCTTATTTAAACCACATTTCAACGTTTAAGGTCGGTCATGTGCCGGCTGGTAAGTGTCATAACCCTTTGTTAAACACAGAGCTTATTTTTTAAGCCATTTTAAATAAAAAAATAAGTCTATGGGAAAAATGCATAATTATGCTTTTGATCGAGGGAACCCGTGCACGCTAACTTCCGGGTTGGCCTACAAAAACACGTCATCTCTGAGGTACTCTATTCCGACACTGAAGGGCTGCCGCAAAAAAAAAAAAAAAAAAAAAAAAAAAAAAAAAAATTACAACAGGGAAAAACCACAGTCTATGGGAAAAACACACACACAAAAAATTGAAGGGCTGCCGCTTGTGTGCTTGCAGTTTAGTAATCATTTAAAACAGAAAACTGTCAGCTACAGTATTATTGAAAATATTGATCTTGAACTCTGTCTTGGAAACAAGCATACTGTATAACTTAAATTAAACATAAAAAAAAAAAAAAACAATATAAAAGAAATTTATACCAACCTGTATGGTATTGTGCTTTAGCCACATTGGACCAGCTGTCTGGGCGCCATCTTCAAGCCGTGGCGCTGTCAAGCCACACGCAGTGAAAAATACATCGCGAAAGAAGAGGATACTGACAACACATCGACAGAAAAGACAGAGCAGGTTACTTATGATATTAAACAAAGTACCAGCATTCAAACTGTGTAGTTTTTAAGAAATTCAAACAATAAAAAAACGTTTTGTGGCTCTTTAATGTGTCGTGACAGATTGCTGTAGCGCCTCAGCTGAAGAGGCTCGTGAACTGATCATCTCTTCCTACTAGTTTATGTATAGCATCAAATAAACATGAATGAACATGAGAAATGTTGTTTCAAATGCGGAAAGATGTCAATACACACAATTTTTCAAGTTTAACTCCACAGAGGTTAATCTTCTAACTACTGACTGCTTTGTCGGACAAAATGGAGGATGTGGCGTTCTGATTGGCTAGATCGTTTGTCAATCAAACTCCCAGCGAAGGGCACCATAGACATAATTGGCACAACCCTCATTGTGCATTATGGGTATTTTCTAGCCTTTGAGTGCATGGAAATATAAAATATTTTATATAAGTCTATGTGGGATTGTGGGATTGAATGAGTGCACTCGATAATGTCCACTATGGTTTCGGACACCTACAAATGGCTGTTTCCCCAAATAGTTCCCTATTTAAAGGCAAATGTATAAAATTTGGGAGGATTGACAGAAATGCAATATAATAAACTATATATATATAACTATGTTATATATATATATATATATATATATCATATAACTATGTTTTCAGTGTTGTATAAAGACCTTATGAACCGTTATTTTTTTATTACCTTAGAATGAGCCATTTTTATCTTGTACATCGCGGGTCCATGTCAAGTCGCCATTATACGCCATCTACAGCAGCCCTAAACGGACAAACACTCTACAGAGCACGTTTAGTCATTATGTTGTTGTCCTTCTAAATCATTTATGTTTTTAGAGGCAGCTTGCATCATCACTACGTTGAATACTAGGGGTGTGACGAGATCTCGTGGAACGAGATCTCGCGAGACTAAAGTGTGACGAGATTTCTCGTCGAGGCGAAAAGTAGTCTCGTGATGTTGCCATGACAGAGTGTTAGGATGATTAGGAAAGAATATGCCACCGCTACGTTTACATTATGCCTCCACTGTCGTTTTGCTTTGTATTTAAATAAAAAAAACATTTAATTCAGTTGGATAACGGTCGCCGCCGCTCCATATTTACAGAGTACGCGCGACCGTTGAAAGTCAAAGTAAACGCGCGCGCGCATTCAAACGTGATTTCAATACCCCGCATTTGAAAGCGGCTCCCTGATGAATGCAAATATCTCTCAATATGAAACCTATTTTAGGCTGGGCAGTGTAGTTGTAACCATCTCCTAGCTCTGTATCAAAGAAAAATTTGGTCTTATTTGATCTTTGAATATTGAGAGAGTGCGATTATGGTTGCACTTATTGTAAAGTGTTACCATAAAAATGAATAACAGTTTTCTCTTCTTATTATTTACTAGTACAAACAATAAGGTTTCATTTGTTAACATTAGTTAATGCACTGTGAACTATCATGAACTAACAATGAATGACTATTTTTATTAACTAACATAAACAAAGATTAATAAATACTGTAGCAAATATATTGCTCGTTGTTAGTTGATGTTGGTTAATACATTAATGTTAATAAATGAGACATTGTAAAGTGTTACCATTTTTATTTATACTGTTTTTATTTCTGTGATCAGTTTGTGGAGAGGAGTTCAGTTAGGAGGTCAAAAGTTGTAGAAGCTCATAAATCATGTACAGTAAGATCTGAAGAGAAGCCAGTCAGTTGAGTTAGTGGCAAAACCTTTTACAGTGCTTGAGTATTGTTGTCTTTTACTGCATATGATAATTCAGTCTCAGAAAGTAGAACTGAAATGACATTCATTACAAAATGATTAGTTAAAACATTTCAAATACACCTGCAGAATATTTTTTCTAGTCATGTATTTCGCCATCTTGTCTCGTCTCGTGAACTCAATCTCGAGTCTCGTCTCGTCTCGTGAGATACTGGTCTCGTCACACCCCTATTGAATACGCATGTAGTAGTAGTAGTCGTCTGGTTTATTAGAAGCAGAGACCGTTCTAAAGTAAGAAGAAACCTCATTGCTTCACACAGGATCTTGTGCAGGCCAGACGGCCACTGTAGCTTCTCCAAAAGGGAGGGGTGCGCACCGTTAGCTGCAGTTCGCAAACTCACCGCTAGATGCCGCTAAAATTTACACATCGCACCTTTAATAATTGACCGTTCGTGACGGCCCGCCCCCTTTAGTTACTGTTGCTACTGTATATCCTACAAGCCATGGTGCTCTCACACAGTGAAAAATACAACACAGAGCAAAGATGAAGCTGACAACGCATCAACAGACAAGGCAGAGCAGGTTACTTTTGATATGAAACAAAGTCTGAAATTTCAAATTTTGTAATTTTTAAAGAAATTTAAACAATAAATACCGTTTTGTGGCACAATGTGTCGTGACAGATCGCTATAGCGCCTCAGATCAAGCGGCTCATGAACCGATCATCTCTTCTAACTAGTTAATATCATCAAATAAACATGAATGAACCACATTTCACCAGAAAGACATCAGTACACATCATTTTTCAAGTTTAAGTCCACCAATGTTAATCTACTAACTCCCCTGACTGCTTTGTCGGACAAAATGATGGATTCGGCGCTATGATTGGTTAGATCGCCTGTCAATCAAACTCAACTGGCAGCTCCATTAGTATTGAAAAGCTTTATCTTGAACTCTGTCTTGGAAACTGTCATGTATAAATCTTAAATAATCAATTATAACGGAATTTATACCAACCTGAGTGATATTGTGATTTAGCCACATTGGACCAGCGGTTTGGAAAATGGATGGATGGACGATTCAGCTGCAGGCGCCATCTTCTGGCAAGACGCGGGAATTCATTTGGCACGATTATGGGTATTTTCTAGCCGTTGAAGACATAAAATATTTTATATGTCTATGGTTGTGTACATCAGTTGTACACTCGTTATTGCAGCGCATCATAGGATTGAATGAGTGCGTTCGATAATGTCCACTACGGTTTCGGGCACCACTACAAATGGCTGTAGTGTAATAGTACCCTATTTAAGGGTATATTAGGGGGCGATTTTGGACACAGCCATGACTAATGTACTAGTACTGCATACTATTTAAAATAAATGGCAAATGATTAAACTGATCAACTGAGGTAAATTGAAATACAGTTCATGCATATAGACAAAGTGCGTGATGTGCTGTGCACAATTTTACATACATTTCACCGCATAAAAAATGCATATGAATCGCCACACCTGCAGATGTAAATTCTCTTACAGGAATTTTACTAAGGTAAATATTTACATTTTTTATCATTAGGTGACATACAGATTATTGCTTAAAAATAAAATAAGAGACAATCTAAACCCAAACCATGATTATGGTTTATTGGTCAAAAGAAAATATGACAAAAATATCTTTAAGACCATGGTGTTATGATTTTGTTCTCCATTGTAGGAGACAGCTGGTGAGAAACTAGTTTGACATTCAAAGAAAAGCTGAGTGGGCAAGAAAAAGAATAGATGTCATTATGAAAATATTCACTCTCCACCAAAATACAGCAGCATTGTAATTTTCTTACATATACTTACATGGAAGATAAGTATATATTCACAGAATAAGAATAAGGAAATTTATTTAGACTGAACAAAGCCATTCAATTCAATCAGAACCCATTAAATACAACCAATAATGATTTTGAACAGAAATGCCACATTCCAGTTTGAAACATTTATGACCGTTTATGACTTTGGTGGAGGGTGAATAAGCTGAAACACTTCCCAAATCTCTGACAATCTGAACCAGCCCATCAGTCAACTTAACAGCAGATGTTTTCACTCCATGATGGACGCTCTCGGACACCAGTAACAGATGAAGGATTTGGTTTTGTTCAGTCTGACTGCATCGCCTCCTGTGCTGCAAGTCTCGTACATGAATAATCTCAGAAATACAGCAGGTTTTGAAACTCAACTCGCCAAGTCTAAATGAATCAGCATTTTCTTTGAGGCCTCGATTTTTCTATAACAAAAAAATATGGGAAGCTATAGGTCTATATATAAAAACAACACTAATTAATTTCCACCCTAAAGTCACTGTCTATTAAGTAAGACATTTTTTTTATTATTTGGATATGGGTGCATCTGAATTTGGCCTGATGACCTGAGGGATTGGTGCAAACTTTCTAGTGTCATTATTAAGAGATTATGGAAATAAAATATTGTGAAGGCTTGCTAACACATTGAAAATAGGATAATAGTACAAGGAATACAAAAAAAAAAAAAAAAAAAAAAGACAGATTTACATTCCAAATTGCCAGCAATAATCTTAAAAAGCACATTCATATTAGTAGAGGCTTTGGAATGATTTTAGTTTTGCAAAATGCTCAGCTTGTTTGTTTCATCGTTTACAATAAATTTTAGTCCTTTTTTTATATATATATCCATCCATTAGCCATGTACAGCTTTCAAAACAATAAATAAGACAGATTTCTGATTGGTCCTTGAGAAAAAAATATATGGAAAGCACAGAGGTTTTGTTGATGTTAAGTTTCTTTTCGGTCATTGGAATACCCTTTGGACTGCAGAAAATGAGCCCTGAACCCACAAATACACAAATGCATCTTCCAACAAGGTGCCTGTAGAGAATTAACACTTGAGATCAGTGAAAACATGATAAAACTAAAGAAAAAAAGTGAAAAGTCCAACAGAAACTTCACATCGTGGAGCGCAGAATCCAAACTCTCTGCTTTAGCTTCACATGAACACAATCCACCCTCAAACACACATGAGTCGAGTGAATATTTACATCAGTAATTGACAAACCACACTGATTGAAAAACAAAAAAGGTGAAAACAAAAGAATGACAGAGTGTGATGGCATAAAATAGATCAGCAATTATGTCTGTCTTCATCCCAGAAACCATCCGTTTTCAAGCTCTTTAGAAGTGCGAAACACAGACCGTTGTCTCAGGTGTGCGTGTGTGTGTGTGTGTGTGTGTGTGCATGTGTGTGTGTGTATGTGGTTATTTCATCTACAAATGCCAAAAGGATGCTAGCATGGTCCCCTTTTGAAGGAGGAGAAATCCAACGCTACAGATTTCGCTCAGGAGAGCGTGTGGTAGTTCAGGAAGAGATCTGTCCGTGCCTCAAACAGAAAGAGGTCTGTTTTCTTCCTGTGATTGATCTGCCTCTCTCTCAGAGCCGTGGTGTGTGTGTGTGTACTGTCAGTGGCAGTGTGTCTGTGTGTGGAGAGAGAGTGCAGTGCCTCAGGCTGCCTGTAGGGGGCAGGCTGCACCTGGCAGACGCTCACTGAGCGCGTTCAGAACAGGGCTTTGGATCCTTGGTTCTCGAACTCGGACCAGGCATCGCTCAGCTCCATGAAGATCATTTTAGCGTACTGCTCGTACGGCTGACCTGTAGCCTGGAAGACCAGAGAAAAAACAAAATCATTATTTTTCCATTCCATTGTCTTTCCTGGACATAAAGATGAGAGTTACACCAACAGAACATGTCAGAAGTGAAATTCTTTAGCGGTGAATTTAAGTCAGAATGAAATCAAAATCGAAATCGAAATGTATTTTTGTAATGCAGGTAAATGGATTTATAGTGAACAATTAATCAATGCTTTTTTTTTTTCATATTTTTTTGGACCGTATCGTTAATCAAAATAAGCAACTTCAAGTGAAACTCAAAATATATCAAGAGCATGTTCGGGGGGGAAAAAGACACATTTTTACTTTTATTAATATTAATTCATATTTGTATTACTGTCAAACATTTGTATCCATACTATTTATTAATATAATGTTTTAATAAAAAAAATATATTGCTTAATATATGAATTATAATTAACATATTGCTATAATTATTTTCTTGACAGCCCCCAATGATCAAGTCTGATACAAAAACAATACTTTTATTAATTAATTTTTGTATTTGTCAATAAATATTTGTATCCTTATATATATTTTGTTAAATGAATAATTAATATATTGCTTAATATATGAATCAGAATTATATTGCTTTATTTATTTTCTTGACAACCCCCCAAATGATCATTTCTGATAATGAAAACAATACTTAATATTAATTAAATATAAAATTTATTAATGAATATTTGTATTACTGTCGATAAATATTTGTATCCATATTATTTTATTTCTTTTTATTATTATTTGAAGCAATATGTGAATATCACTATCTTGACAAAAAAACAACAACAAAAAGACAATGAAAGGAAAACAAATAAATAATCAAAAAAATAAAAAACACAAACATTAAATAAACAAAACAAATACATAATAAACAATAAATAAAACATTTAAATCGATCGGATTGTGAATCGGATTGCCACTGTCGCCTTTGGCTTGATATTCAGAAATGTTACTAATTTGACTGCACTGACACTATTGGATGAGAACTCAACTTATCTGGATGATGACATCATTGTTTTCTCCAAAGCTGAATTGAACTCATTTCATAATTGATGTATTTGACAGTTATTGAAGCAAAATGAATCAACATTGAACTGATTTCAACTGAATAACGACTGTTTACTTTTGTCTTTTTAGAGCTGCTTTACAGCAGAATTGGTTTCTGTTTTCATCATTTTCATGTTTATCACTGTAAAGCTGCTTTGAAACAACCTGTATTGTATAAAGCGCTGTAGAAATAAAGGTGACTTCACTTGACTTTGTATTATTGATTAAAAAGATTTTCTCCGCCCGTACAGCCTTGGCTGTGTCGGCAGAAAAAAAATAATTCAGAGACCAAGTTTTGATGAAAAAATGAAATATGTCTTTTACTTTCTTGCTTTTTGAACATTGTTGTAATGTTGACACCTACCTTGTCTGGGTGAACAACAAGCACAGCCTTCCTGTAGACCCTCTTCACCTGGTCAGGTGTGACTAGATCTGCCATGTTGACGGGCTTCCAGCGGGTTTCTCCCTCCCAAAGGACCGTGTGCAGCGTGGAGAGCAGCGCTCTGATGTTCCGCTCCTTCCCCTCGATCCAATCTAAGATCTAACATACAAACATCATAATCAGCATCATCAAGTCCAAAGAACATCCACCAGTAAATATGTGCTGAACGGTCATCTATACCTGAAGTTTGAGAGGGTCCATGTCTTTAGACAGCTCCTGCTTCCTCATCTCAGCAATAGTTCTGGGCATCTTCCTGTCACTTTTGGAGCCGAAACCTTGTGTGGACAGAAGATCCTCAAAGTCGTCTTCCTTCACTTTGGGCTTTGGACCTAAAGGACAGAAAGATTCTGTACAACAAAAGCAGACAATTCATCTAAATGCCGCTCTCAGTAGTGTGGGCGGCACTGGAATGGTCACTAACAGTATACTGCTGCTCAGGTATTTCAAACTTCTTTTTATCCCTAAGCGAAGAACAAAAAAGATCTGCGTCTATAGAGTAGGGTTGGGAATCATAAGAAATTTTTCGGTTCCAGTTCCGTTTAACGATTCCGGTTCCGGTTCCATTAAAATGATTAAACAACGGGAATAGGGTTGGGTATTGTTTGAATTTTAACGATTCAGATTCTTATCAATTCCTAATTTCGATTCCAATAAGGTAAAAAAAAAATATGATTTACTAATTTGTTCCCTCGATTTATAAATCGTGCATGCAATTTGCTAATTCATTCCCTCGATTTACAGTACAGTCCAAAAGTTTGGAACCACTAAGATTTTTAATGTTTTTAAAAGAAGTTTCCTCTGCTCACCAAGGCTACATTTAATTAATTAAAAATACAGTAAAAAACAGTAATATTGTGAAATATTATTACTATTTAAAATAACTGTGTACTATTTAAATATATTTCACAAAGTAATTTATTCCTGTGATGCAAAGCTGAATTTTCAGCATCGTTACTCCAGTCTTCAGTGTCACATGATCCTTCAGAAATCATTCTAATATGCTGATTTGCTGCTCAAGAAACATTTATGATTATTTTCAATGTTGAAAACAGTCGTGTACTTTTTTTTTTTCAGGATTCCTTGATGAATAGAAAGTTCAAAAGAACAGCATTTATCTGAAATACAAAGCTTCTGTAGCATTATCACTACCGTTCAAAAGTTTGGGGTCAGTAAGAATTTTTTTTTTTATTTTTATTTTTTTGAAAAGAAATGAAAGAAATGAATACTTTTATTCAGCAAGGATGCATTAAATCAATCAAAAGTGGCAGTAAAGACATTTATAATGTTACAAAAGATTAGATTTCAGATAAACACTGTTCTTTTGAAATTTCTATTCATCAAATAATCCTGAAAAAAAATATTGTACACAAATATTTTGTACAATTGTACACATTAAATGTTTCTTGAGCAGCAGATCAGCATACTAGAATGATTTCTGAAGGATCATGTGACACTGAAGACTGGAGTAATGATGCTGAAAATTCAGATTTGCCATCACAGGAATAAATTACTTTGTGAAATATATTCAAATAGAAAACAGTTATTTTAAATTGTAATAATATTTCACAATATTACAGTTTTTTACTGTATTTTTAATTAAATAAATGTAGCCTTGGTGAGCAGACGAAACTTCTTTTAAAAACATTAAAAATCTTAGTGGTTCCAAACTTTTGGACTGTACTGTATATGTCATGCGTGCAATTTACTAATTTGTTCCCTCGATTTATAAATCGTGTGCAAGATTTACTACTTAGTTTCCTCGATTTATAAATCATGCATGCAATTTACTAATTCGTTCCCTCAATTTATATATCATGCGCATGATTTACTAATTTGTTCCCTCGATTTATATATCATGCGTGCAATTTACTAATTCGTTCCCTCAATTTATATATCATGCGCATGATTTACTAATTTGTTCCCTCGATTTATATCATGCGTGCAATTTACTAATTCGTTCCCTCAATTTATATATCATGTGCATGATTTACTAATTCGTTCCCTTGATTTATATATCATGCGCATGATTTACTAATTTGTTCCCTCGATTTATAAATCGTGCGTGCAATTTACTAATTCGTTCCCTCAATTTATATATCATGCGCATGATTTTGAACTAATTAGTTCAAAATCGATGGAATGAATTACTTAACCTACTATTTTTTTCCTGAATGTCGTGTGGGGCACCATAGATTAGTGTTATTATAGAGATGGCAGCAGGAATGTTAGGCTGCTGTCACTTTAAGAGCTACATGGATCCATTCAAGCATGAGACGACTCACGTGCTGTTTCCGTGCTGCACACACATCCAAAGCGCTCACATAAAAAGTTATTTTAAACCATTCAGGCGCGAGACGACTTGCGTGATGTTGTCTGTGCTACACGTGTGCGTAACTGAGCTCGCTTTGAATGTGTATGCAGCACGGAAAACAGTGCGTGAGTCTTTTGCGCTTGAATGGTTAAAATCACATTAAAAGGCACACACAGGAATCGATAAGCGGAAGTGAAATCGAAATGCACATTTCTTATCGAATCACCGGTTCTTGGAAATTTGGAACTGGGTCTAGATACCCATCCCTAGTCATAAGTATATCAGGGCCTTAAGTCACCAAAATAATGGCAGGACTACAAACGAGGCATTTCAGGCAAGTGTTTTCTGTTGGAGAGATTTGCTTCTTTTGCCATGAACTTTGCGCTTTGTAATTTTGCAGAAATATGCACAAACAGCTATATTACACACGATTAAATATCTTGTTTTTTGCTCAAACAATTATTAGCAAAATGGCATAATTTCACATTTTTGTTTGCAACTTTCATGCATTTGTTCAGAAGCCTTACCAAAGGCCGGTCCACGTATCCCCCTCTCTTCTCGTCCACCAATCACACTGAAGCTGGGGATGTAGTTTGGTTTAGTCGGTTGGGCAACAGGTTTGGAGGGCTGGGCTTGCTGCCTGGACCCTGAGTTTGGAGGCATCCAGGGTTTGTTTGGGCCAGAAGAGGGCCGAGGAGTCTGCTGCCACTGCTGACCTGAGTTCTTTGGGCCAACCTTTGGGCCACCTGCTTTATAACCTGAACCAGAGAAACCAGCACTGGACGAGCCTAGACACAAATCAGTGTTAGTTACATGATATGAATGACATTTGACAAAGTAGTCTGATAAAAGGGTAAACACAGACATTTTACCCAGTAAAACATACCAGGTAGTGTTGCGCCCAGGTTGCCCAGGTCTGCGAAGGGGTCAAAGCTCTGAGATTTGGCCTTGGAGAAAGATGAGAGTCCTGAGGCTGCACAAAGAAAGAAGGGTTCAAAAATAAACTTTTGTTACGTTTTATGAGTATACTGGTTTATGAATAGTCGAACAATTAATCAGAAAATCTTATTAGCTGATTGGCTGGTAATCATAGGAAGTGTTTAATTGCATGTCCAGGGTAATTGTTAAATTTAACGGTAACACTTTACAGAAAGGTTTCATTTGTTAAAAGTCTTTAAATACATTAATTAACATAAAAAAACAATGAACAATACTTCTATTATCTAGCATTTAGTAATCTTAGTTAATGATAATCTCATATCTATGGAAGCTTGTTTCCGCCACTAAATAAAAAAAAAAAAAAAAAACTTGTGATTTGTTCTCTCACAATTCTGAGTTACATGCATTTCCGACTTCACATCTCGCAATTCTGACTTCATTTCTCGCAATTCTGACTTTATAACACGGTGTTTATTATAAATGATTTATCTGTCAACATATTAATTTTTTTTAATTAATGTGTCCTCGTAATCTTTAATCAAAATAACTGACATCTCTGATGACGTGTTTACTGGCGCGAGGGCGGGACAACCTGTCACTCACATGAGATCCACCAATAGCAAACCACAACCATCTAATAAACCACCCCCATGAACAAAATCAAAGTCCCTACATTTTTTCGTTCGAGAAGCTGGTTCACTCGAATGTACTTCAATAGGGGATAAAAAAACTATAGGGAAAAAAACTATTGCAATTTCCTTTTCATGATGATATTATTGTTAGTTAATGCATTAACTAAAATGAACAAATTAGACCTTATTGTAAAGTGTTACCATCTTAACCAAGTAACTGTTTTGACTGATTTAAGGCCTGGTTATTTGAATAAATGAATGAATGTTTGAATACCACTCATAGTAGGTTTGCTGGCAGCAGTGGTCATGTTAATAGTCGTGCTGGTTCCACCTGTGGTCCAGTTGTCCCACCCACCTAACAGATCAGGCTGACTCGCTGATGATGTCATCTTCGGAGTCTCACTTGCTAACTTATCTGGCAAAATATTTTATAAATATGAATTTTATGAAATATTTTATGAAAAACACTTTCAGACACCCCAACATTTACTTTGAAAACAACACAGAACTCAAACTAAAGTTTATTTATACTTAAAATAGAAATACAAAATAAATGGCTTAGCTTAAAGGAATAGTTCACCCAAAAATAAAATTCTGTCATCATTTACTCACCCTCAAGTTGTTTCAAACCTGTATGAGTTTCTTTCTTCTGCTGAACACAAAAGAAGATATTTTGAAGAATGTCAGTGACCAGACAGTTGATGGACCCCATTGACTTCCATTGTATTTTTTTTTTCTCCATACAACGGACGTCAATTGGGGCTCATCAACTGTTTGGTTACAGACATTCTTCAAAATATCTTCTTTTGTGTTCAGCAGAAGAAAGAAACTAATACAGGTTTGGAAAATTTTTGAGTGAGCTATCCTTTAACTCAAAACAAACACTGCTCTCAATAACAACAAATATTTTGTCTTTTTTTGTTTAAATAATAAAACAATGATAGTACAGTGCCTTGATTCATATGAAAATCAGAGCAGAACTCACTGAGGTTAAAAAGGCTAGAGTTGGATGCAGGAGGCGGAGCTTTGAAGCCACTACTACCACCGTCTGACCCCAGGAGGTCACCGAACAGATCTGACCCTGAAGATGCTGACCCCACTCCAAAGGGGTCAAAGAAGTCTACAGAAAGAAAGTCACTGTAATTTAGAACAATTTAGGGGAAGAAAAAAATTTGTACAAATATTTTTCTAAAATAATAATGATAATAATAATAATCTGGGGGTAAATATCAAAGAATATGTCCGGTCGATATTTACCCCAACACCAAAAGAAAAAAAAAAAGTTTATTCTGCATAAAGAAAACAGCTAATTTTGGTCAAATTATTTTATTATAAGTGCATCTGGTATATTCTTTATTTTCGTTGATGATTTTTCATTTCTGTAATATAATAATGAAAATAATACTATGGCATTATTTTCATCATTACCTCCCTTTTTAATTTAATTTAATTTATTGCTGATGTTGCTGCTTTTTCCCCCAACACTGTTTCTAATAAATTACAAAAAAAAAAATTAAATCAGCATAATACATAAAAAAATTGTGTATAAATAACATCAACATTTATAAATACAATATACATTTTGAACATTACAGTAATGAGAACTTGAGAGGAAAAATGTATTAATTAAACAGTTGTCAAAAAAGTCATAATGCAAAAAAATAATATTGACAATGACAGGCTTCATTTCCTTTAATCAAAATATTAATTTCTTTAGATTTTTGACTTTAACCTTTATTATATGTATTTATTATGACAGGTGAATCACGCCTTTCAGGTGTCAAACTTGCAATCTTTTGGTCCTGAACACTATATTTAAACACTCTTGTAGAAAGCGTCTTCTACCTTTATTAGCCGTTGGTGCCGGTTGGCTGGACGTGTTGGAGAAGAACAGATCTTCTCCTGTACCTTCTCCCAGCAGGTCTTCTGTGTCAGCTGGAGGCGCAGCATTGGATGGAGGGGCGAACAGGTCGTTCAGTAAATCACTGTTACTAGCAGAACTTTTCAAACCCGTCTCCGTAGTAATGCCCGGCTGAGAGGTATCGGCCGGAGGAGAGGGGTCAGAGTTCAGGCCAAGCAGGTCCTCTGTGTCGGGCTGGGGGTCAGGTGGTGTGGTTGTGAAATCTGCCTCGAAGAGCGGTTCACTGGTGTCACGTGACAAAGTCCCGTCAATGGGGGCGGAGTACGACACTGACTCCTCCTCTGAGCCGCCACTCAAATCCTCCTGGTCATCCAATTGGCTGTCAGAGCGATCGAACTGCCGTCCACCATCTGTAAATACACGACAATACAGTACAACTAATAAGTGCTTAAATCATAATAAAGGCAAATTGCTTTGTTTGGCAGATGTCACAAAAGGATGATGATGGTCTGCAATTAAATTGTCTAAAGTTGTACTTTCAGCTGCTCATTCAAAAAAAGATATTGACTACAGTGGTTCAACCTTAGTGTTATGAAGCAACAAGACTTTATTCAACAAATTCATCTCTCCCCTGTAATTCTGCTAAGCTATTTATGTTGCTGAGCATCAGTCTTTACGTCCGAATGCTAGCTCAGTATAATGAGACACAATCAACACAACAATGTCTCCTTTTTTGGACCTTGAATATGGTAATTTCGTTTCTTTCAATAGAGGATAAAAAAACCTCTCAGATTTCATCAAAATATCTTAATTTCTGTCTTACGTGTTTGGAACGACATGAGGGTGACATAATGACAAATTAATGACATAAATTTCATTTTTGGGTGAACTAACCCTTTAAAGCAAATATATGTATATATCGATGTAACTTTCATGAATTAAAATCACTGAAAGCCTTCCGCTGGAAAAAGTAGTTCCTGACCGTGAATAGCAACAGAATGCTTCACCTCATGCAGATCAACTAAAAACAGACTAGGAAAAGTCAGATGGTGGCAAAGACTGTTTGAACGATTCAGTCAGTAGCGAAGACATATTTTGAAAGGACTGATAATGAAGTGAACACTAGAACTGTCAGGGCACGGGAAAATCCCTTAACTGTTAAAAGGACAAGATATCACAGCTGACATTCAAGTGGATTTTTTTTTTTTTTTTAATATGAACATAGGACTGACTTGAAGGAAAATGCTATATAGATGCAGGTAATACAAGCTGCAGTGAACAGTATCAATGAGAACAAACATATGTTTAAGTTGCTAAGGGTGTTGTGCAGTGATACATAAAAGCAGTCAAAGCTGTTGACCAATCAGAATCAAGGACTGGAACTAACCGTTTTATAATATCCATAAATACATTATATATATATATATATATATATATATATATATATATATATATATATAAAAAATTTTGCTGGTTAATTGACATTATTAGTTAATTGGCTGGGTATTGCCAATTTTCACAATTCAATTCGAATTCTATTCACATGCTTGTGATTCGATTCCGATTCGATTCGATATTGATTATTTTGGATGCAGGGATGTGCATTTTTGGCAATTTTTGGAGCATGGCTGTCATGGAGATAATAAAAGTATGAAAATGAATGTTAAAAATAAAAATATGACATGAAAACCTGTCTATGAAAATGTGATTAGAACACTGTCAGATTATGATTATGATGCAACAATGTTATTAAGAAGTTATAAATGTGCTGTATACCTTCCCAGTCAAGCATCTGGAAGAAGCTGTTGGCGTTGGTGTCAGTGCTTTGAGGAGAAGGGGAATCTGGTTCACTCTGTGGCCCTTCAGGCGAATGCTCCGGCTGGGAAGGTTCAGAGGCGTAGCAGGCTGTTGAACCAGGCTGACGTGGAAGCTCTGGTTTACCTGATCAACCAGAAAGAGTAAGAACAAAAACTTTGTTAAGAACGTTAAAACTAATAGGAAATGTGTAACATCATAATGTAGACAAGAAACAAGAATGTAGGGCATCTCAGAGCTTTTAAAATGAAATTTAAAGTCTCACTGAAGTGCCTTGAAATGCACAGTGTTATTCAGTTTGTTGAAGTAATTTCCACTGAAACAGGAAGACTGGGTGGGACATATCAAGCAGATCCTTCCCTTTTTTTTTAAACAGCCAATAGCGTTTGATTTATATCACAGTTTGGCCATAGCCATTGTGGTTGGCAAAGCCGCATTTGACAGCTTAAGACAGCCACAGTCTAATAGATCTTAAGTCTAATAGATTCCCCTTTTAGATGTAATATAAAACTATTACTAAAGCAAAACAGTGATCATCATCATACTGAGGATGTGCAGTTTGAAAAGTGTGCAAGTTATGTTGCTGCATGACACTTGTGTTGTCTCTTTTACTCATCAGTGCCGTTTCTAATGTCTAACCGGTTCTCCTAATCTCCTCCATATTGCTTTAAAGGTGCCCTAGAACTAAAAAAAAAAAAAAATGTAATATAAGTCTAAGGTGTCCCCTGAATGTGTCTGTGAAGTTTCAGCTCAAAATACCCCATAGATTTTTTTTTAACTGGCTATTTTGGGGCATCATTATAAATGAGCCGATTCAGGGCTACTGGCCCTTTAATTCTCGTGCTCCACGCCCACGGAGCTCGCGCTTGCCTTGAACAGTGCATAAACAAAGTTTACACAGCTAATATAACCCTCAAATGGATCTTTACAAAGTGTTCGTCATGCGTGCGGCATGCATGCGTCGGATTATGTGAGTATTGTATACTGTTATATTGTTTACTTTTGATTCTGAATGAATTTGAGGCTGTGCTCCGTGGCTAACGGCTAATGCTACACTGTTGGAGAGATTTATAAAGAATGAAGTTGTGTTTATGAATTATACAGACTGCAAGTGTTTAAAAATGAAAATAGCGAAGTAGTAAGAAACGATGGTAACTTTAACCACATTTAACAGTACATTAGCAACATGCTAACGAAACATTTAGAAAGACAATTTACAAATATCACTAAAAATATCATGATATCATGGATCATGTCAGTTATTATTGCTCCATCTGCCATTTTTCGCTATTGTTCTTGCTTGCTTACCTAGTCTGTTGATTCACCTGTGCACAGATCCAGACGTTACTGGCTGCCCTTGTCTAATGCCTTTCATAATGTTGGGAACATGGGCTGGCATATGCAAATATTGGGGGCGTACACCCCGACTGTTTCATAACAGTCGGTGTTATGTTGAGATTCGCCTGTTCTTCGGAGGTCTTTTAAACAAATGAGATTTATATAAGGAGGAGGAAACAATGGAGTTTGAGACTCACTGTATGTCATTTCCATGTACTGAACTCTTGTTATTTGACTATGCCAAGATAAATTAAAATTTTCATTCGAGGGCACCTTTAAAATACAACATTCTGTGCAGAATTCAAATGGGTCAGATGTGTTTTGTCATTTGTGGAGACTTGCGCGTATGACCCACTCTGTGCTACCGTATCTCTGGATCGAAGCACACTGTGTGCGTGCTGCAGTGGTTCATGTGACACTGATGTGAAACCATAAATCATTTGCCCCAATGGAAAGCATATTTACACTAGCCGGGTTTCCATTACAGATGTGCAAAACTTTTGACAAAAAAACTTTATCGACATTTTCTAAATATCGATAAAAAAACTATTGCGAAATGACGGCGTTTCCATTAACTGATGTAATGCGACTAAAACGTTATTTTCCCTCTTGCGATAAGTCATTCCAAAAATCATGGCAACGGATGTTAATAGGTTTAAGTATACTGAAGCCACCGCACTAGCGATTATTTTCAATCAAAGGAGACGTAGGCGTTTTATCCAAACATTAATGGCAAGGAAAGCCCCTTATACTTGGGAGCGGCCACGTATGAGGTGTTTCTGGGTGTTTCTCCCTCATATCTGCTTCGAGGGCTTGATAAATTGTGGCATTCCTTTGTTGTTTAGAATCCCGTAATTCTTTTGTCTTTTATGAGTTTAATAAAGAACTCTGTCTCGTCTAAACATACCGCGCCATCTTTAAAGAATGATCAACTTTTACGTACACCAGACGACCTGTTAACGCGAAAAAACTCTTTCCATTGCAGTTTTGTGAAATAACCACCTGAAAAACCACCTCATGTGAAAACTCTCTTGCGATATATGGGAGTTTTTGCAAAATTGTCGTGTTTCCGTTGGGCGCATTTTCAAGTCGCAATTTCAATTTGCGCAATTTGAAGGGTAATGGAAACGCAGCTACTGTCTGAATCGTCCCCTATCCCCTATACAGTGCACTATGTGCCATTCACCATATAGAAAATAGTAAATGGGCCCTATCATACACCCGGCACAATGCAGTGCCAGGCACAATGCAAGTGTTTTTTGCTAGTTTCAGCTCGACGCAGTTATCATTTTCACGTCCTGCACCACGTTGTTTAAATAGCAAATGCATTTGCGGCCATTTGTGCACCCATGGGCGTGCTGGTCTAAAAAAAGAGGTGTGTTCAGGCACATTGTTGGCGTGTTGCTATTTTGAGGCAACTGTAGGGGGCAGGACACTTTAGATTCTAGATTGGACAGAAAATCTGACGAGAAGCTGAAGTGCAGAATGATGTCATCAAAATTGCTGATCCATATTGGCGAAAGTTAGAGACTGTAAATTTGGATTGTATGTATCTAAATTATTGCCATAATTCATCAACATTAGATCAGCAATAAATCACAGTCATTTTAATGAAATCATAGCCTTCTGAAGTTATATAATCACATTAGGCAGTGTCATGTTTCCTGTTTTTCCATGCCCAAAAACCTCCAAAAATGACATTTAAGACATTTGCTATACCATTTAAGATATTTAAGACTGTTTATGACCTTAAATTTGATCAAACTGGATTAAGACATTTTAAGACATTAGGACCCTGAAGAAGAAAAAAATGAATAAAGAGAGAAAACTCACCGAATTTTGTCAGGATCTCTTGCTGTTCATCTCGGCTGGAGAAAAGGATCTTGGGATTCAGTCCTTTTGTGGCAAAGTTTTCCCAGGGCGCAGTCTTGTTGCTAGGGCGATCCTGAGGCTCCACCTCCACATTTACATGTACCTGGAAGAGGTCAGGATATTTCTCCTGGATGTCACATGCATCGAGATCATACCTGCAAATATAATACAGCATCATAATTTTAAAGGAGCATCACATTTTGACGTGCAACTGAAAGCAAAACTGATATGAGATCATTGTAAGAGTAATCTGAAACTTACTTTGCAAATTTGACAGTGGAGGCGTTTCTGGGCACAAAGCCTGTATGGAACTGAATCTGAAACATCTTCATGGAAGCCATCTGCAAAAACCACAACACAACATGTCTACAATGACTGGCGATGACTAAGAAGCACTAACAAAATACGAACAGTCATGGCTCGTGCTGAACTATGGTGAGGTTTCAGGAACTTCAGGTGTGAAGATCTGTTGGAAGCAAGCTATAGAATAAAATGGAATAGAATAGACTGAAATGAGAACATTTACCAGCCCATTAATATTTTTTATTGTCCAAAACTATTTATTTTACTGTTTTTTATTGCCACATCATTTCAAAGGCTATATTCAGGGCAATAAATAAATAAACAAACCTGATACAATATACAATTAAACTTTCAATTAATTCAAAATCCTTAACATGTTAATATAATTAAATCCAAATAAATTAATGAAGCAAGCGAAATTGCGTCATGAACGTAATTTATGTCACGCAGTTAGAAGATCTTAGAAGTTGGGAGTTTGTCAAACTACATCTGTTGCACTGTACACATACTGTACACTGAATTCTGAAACGTTTTGTTCTGTAATTTTTGTGCGCGCGCTTTGGTGTGCATAAAGTTATAAACTAGTCTACATGAACTCATTTGGTTATTAGGTGTCCCTTTGGAGTCTCCAAGCGTCCTTTTTTGGAAAGACACTTAAATTTACCTTGAAAAAAGCTTGCAGAAAATTTGGCATATATCAAATGATGACAAAATAAACACGTTAAACAAGACAAATGACGTATGCTTAATTCCACGGAAAGTGTGCAATTAATCATGATTAAACATTTTAATCTATTGACAGCCCTAATTCTTTCATTAATAGTATATATTAATCTATATATTATCCCTATGACAAATTAATAATCTGCCCGTCTATCCCTTGCATTTTTGTGGAAATAGAAACTACAGAACAAACAGAAACTCTGTCTTCATTTTGTTTCATTTTCATTATGGTGTCTTAAAATTGGTGGAATTATGAGGTACATTTGTTAAAGATGCAGAATGGTTATATTTTTTATTTATTTATTAATTATAACTTTTAATTCATTTCTTCCAAGACAGTTTGTTCTGGGTTATTTGGGGAGAGACTGAAAATGTAAAAATAGTGGTTCTATACAAATAATTAAATTCTTTCTTGTAAATAAAAAACATTTTTAAAAATGTACAATGGTGTGTTTGTCTTTGATTTGATTTGCTTAGTGAGGGGTCAAACTACTGTTCTTACGTTGCTGTTTATATCATAATTATGCCGTTCCTAATAAAGTTACAGGCCAACTAATCAGTAACTCCATTTTATTTGCAATTACTAAATTCAGATCTTTGTTATAAACATGTAGTGGGACTATTTACACATATATCGGTCACTACGTGTCTTACTTTGGCCTGCAGGCGTCCGCCCAGCGTGGAGCGGGAGTGATAAATCACTATCAGGACGTCACCCTGCACGGTTATATTCAGAGGAATTTCTGCTCGCCCGTCCTCCATCTTAAAATCCCTGCAGAAACGGCAAAGTTAGAGATAAAGACACTCGGTACATTGTTATCATCACGTCCATCAGCACTGGATCATGTGACATAAGTTTCATCACAGTGTGGAAATGACTTACTTCATTCTGTCATACTCCTGTGAGGTGGTTGCGATGCGCTCGTCTCCGACGTAAACCTCACAGAAGGGCCGGCAGCCATTTCGCTGCTTATTAAAGAGCGGTACGGGTGTCATGGCAATGGAACGGATGGTTATAGGCTTGCTGTGGGGGATTATGGGCTCTTCTGCCATCATATCACACATGTATTCAATATACCTACAAACAACAACAGTCACTGGTTAATGCAATTCGTTAACACAGAGTTATGGCATACACTACCAGTGTATTTAAAAGAAGTCTCGGTCACACTTTAGTTTAGGGTCCAATTCTCATTATTAACTAACTATGACTTTTACCTAAAACTCATAATTACTACTTATTAATAGTTAGCAAGGTAGTTGTTAAGTTTAGGTATTGGGTAGAGAATATGGCCATGCAGAATAAGGCATTAATATGTGATTTATAAATACTAATAAACAGCCAATATCCTAGTAACATGCATGCCAATAAGCAACTAGTTAATAGTGAGAATTGAACCCTATTATTAAGTCTTTTATGCAAAATATTTCAGAACAGTAATATTTTATTGCATTGCAATATGATGATTTGGTGCTTAATTGTTATGAATTATTATTGGTGCTCAATTATAAATAATGGAAAGGAAAACATTTTTAAACGTTGATGCAATTTTTCAAGATTCTTTGATGAATATAAAGTTCAAAAGAACAGCATTTATTTAAAATATTTTGCATCAAAAATGTTTTTACTGTCACTTTTGAACAATTTAATGCATTCTTGCTGAATAAGTATTCATTTATTCTTTTTTGTTATCACAGTTTCTACAAAAAACAGTTAAGCAATATATACAATATATTTATATAGAAAACAGCGATTTTAAATTGTAATATTATTTCACAGTATTACTGTTTTTACTGTATCGCTGATCTAATAAATGCAGCCTTGGTGAGCATAAGAGACTTCTTTCAATAACATAAAAAAAAAAAAAAAAAATCGTAATTATTACAAACATTTGACCGGTAGTGTAAATCTACAGCTAAACAATGACATATTCTGTTCTTGAGCCAAAAAACTATTTAAGCGGCAATATTCAACACATTTGTAACTTCTTAAATGGAAAAAAGTATTGAATATGGAATATAATGGCTTCAAAAATATTTCATTATACTGTACCACTTCAATATACCAGGGGTTCAAACAAAGAGGTTTTAAAAAGCAATAGCGAACATTTTAAAATGAAACGGTGATGATTGCTTAGAAAGCACCATTAACAGCCTGCAAAATCATTATGGTTCATCATCGAACATCTAAGGTCTGGGATGAGAAGTCTGACCTCATTCTCATGAAAAGTGAAAACGGAGATCATTACGATCTTTGCTGTGAACCCCACATCCTCACAAGCAGATCTCACACATCAGGAGATATCATACATGAGATATGTACAAAAAAATGTGTGTTGCTTGAGCTGTAAAGTTCCTTAAAAGTGTCATTTTAAAATTTTAGTCCTTTTATGCATTACTGAGGTGAATATTTGGACTTTTATCCCACCAATAAAACCAGTCTATTTTTGCATGTATTATGCAATTCGCTCAGTTTATATGATCATGACAGGAAAAAATATTGGATTTAACTTTGCACCGACTAGTTTAGTAAGCCACACTTATATAATGATTAAGTCTTGAGGCAATACTTATGCATTTTAATGAATATCCTGGTCTAATGTTTCCTAGACTTCTATTGTAAGTGCATTAGCGTAAACATGATTTTGATATTCCCAATTGGAAGGATGATTTGAATTGATTTTCTGTGCATAAATACAAAAGCTCAACTTTATTTAACTTCAGAACCAGTGTTCTTACCGTCAGTGTTATTTTAGCATTACTGATATACTGTTGTAGTTTTTGTTAACATTTTGAATTAGATTTGAATTTAATAGATTTTTGAATTTTATTAATTTTATTTTGTAAAACAAAATGTCTATAAAGTTTTAGTTTTTTTAGCACTTCAACTTGAACTAAATGAAAATAAATATTGCCTTTGCAAACAGATGAAATAAAATAAGTTTAAGGTTTTTTTTATATTTTTATTTTTATTTTTTACTACTACATATTTTAATTTCAAGTAATGAAAATGTTTTCATTATGGTTTTAGTTTTACTTAATAATAACCCTGGTTATTGTTAACTAAAACTAAAACTATTAAAATTTGTTGTTGTAAATTGAAATATTAGATATCATTAGATATCAGATTAAATCAGATATCAGTTAAAATATATATATATCCGATGAAAAACGTATAAATGATAAATGTTGCCTTGGCAACTACATACTAAAATCATTCAAGCTAAATAGAAATGTTTAAAAAAATAAATAAAATGACAAAAGCACATAAAAAATTACTAAAACCTAAACTAAAATAAAAATGAAACTAAAAATATAACAGTAAAAGTAAATTCAAAACATTGATAAATACTATAAGAGTATAAAAATAATACTAAATAACACTGCCCGAGATGCTTCTTTAATGGCTTTGGTTGTAGTGAGCAACAGAATTGAATCGGGGTTAGGTCACTTCCTTTACATCTAGTACATTCACACTTGGTTAGAGTCAAAAGAGTCAAAATAGTCCCATGAGCTTGCAAAGTTCAGCAGAAGTTCTTGGCGAGCCAATGAACAGTTGTGGAAGGAAGTGACCTCAGCACCAAAGAACCATCACACTTGAGGCTCACTGCTCATGTTCAGTTGTCTGAGCTGCTGAATTAATCCACCGAGCATCTATTTCTGTTCTAGAACAACCTGCCCTGACATTGTGTTGTGCGGTGTGTCTTATTTCAAAGGAACAATGTGAGAAAAAGAGAGGAAGTTGTTACCGTTTGTGTGAGGGCGAGATGCCCGGGGGGCATCGCTTCATGCTGAACATGTAAACTGCAGCCTCGGCCGTAGAGAACAGACGACAGAAACCGAGGAACGCACAAACCACCACAGCCGACGCGGCCCGTCCATCCTACGTGCAAAAACACACGGCCACAATCAGTTATGCTCCGATCAGGATTTTTCAGCCGATACAGACTACTGATTTCTTGTCATTATGATCGGCCAATGCCAAAACCAATCCTGATCCCGATCATTCAAGCAAAAAAAAAAAAAAAAAAAAGGCTATCATCAAGTACATGGTGTCATTTCATAGAAAACCTTTCAAATTTCGAAGAAAATAGATTTTGATCATGTTTGGAGGTTGTTATGTTACAACACTGCTGAGAAACCCACAGATGAGGTGATGCAATTCATTGATTTATTTTTTTGTTATTCATGCATGACATGATGACCATTAGAAAGTATATGACTGCTCATAAAACCAAGTTTGGGATTGTTCACAATCATGTCAACTGCATCTGGGCCAAATTATGTGTTGATATGACATTTGGAACCATGGTAGCCTTTTTATTAAATGTCCAAAAACCTTTTCAAACAAATGAAGTGTTTTACTGAACATAATAATTACTTGCATGTGTAAATGCCACAAAGCATAAAAATAAATGCACAGAATAAGTATCAAGTAATAAGATCCTGATTGATGAGTGATGATCTTCCAGCGCCGTTTCAGCTCCTATTCTATGGCGTACGTTATATCAAGACCTGTCAATCAGAGCGATCAATCCAAGCGAGCTTCAGCTGTAAAACAGTATGCGACTGGTCTTGACACATCGTCCCTACCCACCATACCCGAGATCCAGTTTCCAATGGTTGAACTTTCAAATTATGTTGGAAAACACTGTGTCATGATCACGATGCGATCAGATCACGGAAGTCCTACAGCTTTTTTTTCTCAAGATCTACACATGATGTCTTGTTGTTTGTGGGCTCGTTTGAATCTAGACGGCATGCTCTAAATAAAGATGTGTGATTTACTATGGTTTACTAATGTTTTCATGAAGTTACAAAGCAGAACATGGCGCAAAAGATCCATCTGTATTCTATTTAAATGCGTCATCAAAATTGCGATCGGTTGGTGAGATCTGCCAAATTGAGTGACTTCTGATCAAGTCAAAAAATGTGATATCGGCCGATACCGATCTACAGCCAATTGATTGGAGCATCACAAGCCACAATATGAAGATGACAAGACACACTTGGATACCCCCACATGATTTTTCTTCTGAAGATGCAGTGTTATATTAATTGGGATGTTTAAATAGGTTAACAAAACTAAGATTATGACTTATCAACAAAGACAACAATATAATGTTTGTTTGTGGACATGTTATAAAGTAACAGACAGTAATATCAGCGAAAAAGGGCCGTGTGTGTGTGTGTGCTCACCAGACAATGTACAATGCAGATGTTCCTCTGGTCCTGTTTGAGCCATTGATGCATGTTCTTACATATACTGTACAAGTTCTTCAGAGTAGGAGCTCGTCTAGGTTGCCAGCCACACTCTGAAACCTGCACACACAACACAATTATGAGTATTATCAAGTACGGTACGGCACAGAAAAACAATTACAATATGTGTTGATAATAGACACATGAAACAATAGGCAGTAGACACCATATTTAAAAGTGAACGGTGTCATTACCTTGCCTATATATATATATATATATATATATATATATATATATATATATATATATATATATATATATATATATATATATATATATATATATATATATATATATATATATATATATATATATATATATATATATATATATAAAGAAGAGGCACGAATAATGACTATTTATGAACAGGTTTCCTCATCTAACAGCCCCGCCACAAACTCATGCCATAGGCTGAATCAATGTTGCTGTACTTCTGTCTAGCCTTGTTTTCATTTTTATCAAATTAAGTATGGCATCTACTCTGGATTTATTTAGTTAATTTTGTATTATTTATTTATTATTATAGTATTTACTAATTTTTTTGTCATATTTTAAATTTTCATCTTATTTAAATTTTTAGTAATTGTGTAATTTGTTCTTTTGTCATTTTTATTAGTTTTTGTTATATATATACACACTACATTGCCAAAAATATTGGGACACCCCTCCAAATCACTGAATTCAGGTTTTCCAATCACTTTCATGGCCACAGGTGTATAAAATCAAGCACCTAGGCATGCAGACTGCTTCTACAAACATTTGTGAAAGAATGGGTCGCTCTCAGGAGCTCAGTGAATTCAATCGTGGTGCCGTGATAGGTTGCCACTTGTGCAATAAGTCCATTCGTGAAATTTCCTCACTACTACATATTCCATGTTCAACTGTTAGTGGTATCATAACAAAGTGGAAGCAATTGGGAACAACAGCAACTCAGCCACAAAGTGGTAGGCCACGTAAAAATCACAGAGCGGGGTCAGCACATGCTGAGGCGCACAGTGCGCAGAAGTCACCAACTTTCTGCAGAGTCAATAGCTACAGACCTCCAAACTTCCTGTGGCCTTCAGATTAGCTGAAGAACAGTGTGTATAGAGCTTCATGGAATGGGTTTCCATGTTCGAGCAGCTGCATCCAACCCTTACATCATCAAGTGCAATGCAAAGCGTCGGATGCAGTGGTGTAAAGCACGCCGCCACTGGACTCTAGAGCAGTGGAGACATGCTCTCTGGAGTGACAAATCACGCTTCTCTGTCTGACAATCCGATGGACGAGTCTGGGTTTGGCGGTTGCCAGGAGAACGGTACTTGCCTGACTGCATTGTGCCAAGTGTAAAGTTTGGTGGAGGGGGATTATGGTGTGGGGTTGCTTTTCAGGGGTTGGACTTGAACCCTTAGTTCCAGTGAAAGGAACTCTGAATGCTTCAGCATACCAAGACATTTTGGACAATTTCATGCTCCCAACTTTGTGGGAACAGTTTGGGGATGACCCCTTCCTGTTCCAACATGACTGCGCACCAGTGCACAGAGCAAGGTCCATAAAGACATGGATGAGTGAGTTTGGTGTGGAGGAACTTGACTGGTCTGCACAGAGTCCTAACCTCAACCCGATAGAACACCTTTGGGATGAATTAGAGAGGAGACTGTGAGCCAGGCCTTCTCACCAACATCACTGCCTGACCTCACAAATGCGCTTCTAGAAGAATGTTCAAAAATTCCCATAAACACACTCCTAAACCTTGTGGAAAGCCTTCCTAGAAGAGCTGAAGCTGTTATAGCGGCAAAGGGTGGGCCAACTCCATATTAAACCCTATGGATTAAGAATGGGATGTCATTAAAGTTCATGTGCACGTAAAGGCAGGCGTCCCAAAACTTTTGGCTATATATGAGTTTTAGTTTATTTCAGTTACATGCCAAGGCAACATTTAAAGTTTTCATTTAAGTTTTTTTTTTTTTTTTTTAGTTTTTCTATATCTATTTTTACATTTTACTTAAGCTTATTTCAATTAAATTAAACTATTTTTAATAGCTTTAGTTTTATTTACCATACTGGATTTGGATGATATTAGCTGTTAATCATTTGCATTCGAGAAAAAGCAAAATGCTCTGCTATCTGCTCTCACCCTGTTGTGAAACCTGGCTGGTCTATAGGAGCGTTTGGAGAGGTTGTATACTGCATAATGACCCGCATGTCGAGAATCCAGGAACAGACGCACATCCTCAATGTTATTCTTAATGGCAGATTCAACACCTTCAGCTGGGAAAGACATAACTGCAAAAACACACAAACAGACAAGTAATTAACTTTAAATCATTAGGGTTAAGACATCCAAAATGACTCTAAATTCCTATTTCACAGGTGATCGTACCTGCTAGTCTGGAGGTGATGTAGGACAGGTCCAGGTCTCCCTTAGCATAACTGACACAGGATAGGACAAATGTTTAAATGTGTGAACACAACAGCAACACAAGAAGAACATCTAGATTACAGACAGAAAATCTGTCAACGGGAATAAGAGTAACGGCTTGTGTCAAAACTCAAGAGTCATTAAACTTTACTACGAAAAGCAAAGACTACAATTAAAGGGATAGTTCACTCAAAAAGGAAAACTAACTTACTTACATTCAGTCTGTTATATACACTACTGTTCAAAATTTGGGGTCAGTAAGATTTTTTGGGGGGAAAGAAATTAATACTAATATCAACAAGGATGCATTAAATTGATCAAAAGTGAGAGTAAAGACTTTTATAATGTTAAAAAGGTTCCTATTTCAAATAAATGCTGTTCTTTTTAACTCTTCATCAAAGGATCATTTGTAGTTCATGTTAGTTAATACATTAACTAATGTTAACGAATAAGGCCTTATTGTAAAGTGTTACCCAAATGTTTCATGAGCAACAAATAAGTACATGATTTCTGAAGGATCATGTGACACCGAAGACTGGAGTAATGATGCTGAAAATTCAGCTTTGGCATCACAGGAATAAATTACAATCTAAAACATATTCAAAAAGAAACCAGTTTTTAATTTTTTTTAACAATATTTAATAATTGTAACTTTTTTATTATTAAATAAAAACAGATTAGGTGAGAATAAGAGACTTCTGTCAAAAACATTTAAAAAATATTTCTGACCCCACACTTTTGAAAAGGTACTGAATAGACCTTATGCGTCAGAGAAACAAGCGCGCAGCCATCTTTAGAATTTTGTCCGTTTTTACAATAGTTCTGTATATTTCTATGGCATCGCTGACAAAGAATAATCAGCTGGTGAAGTGGATTTACTTACTGTAGAGTTAACAAAAGTTATCATGAGCATTGTGATGTTTGAAGCGAATGTCATAAATGTCAGTAGACCGGGAAGATTTTAAAACGAGCGGTTCAATCATAAATCTATAAGATCTTGCCTTCACGCTGTGGAAATATAAACCGGAAGACTGAACACAATGAGTGCAGTGCTGAAAAGGGGCGAAACTTTATAAGGTCTATATTATATACTGTATATATAGAAGACTTTGAATATACCATGATATAGTATAGAATAAAGTGAACTATTCCTTTAAAGTCATTTCAAAGAGTAGCATTCACACATGTGTATTTAGTATGCAAGCTGTTCAAACTGTTAAGAAACTCTATTGATCAAGCTGTGCTGATGGGAGCAGACTGTGGTTATGAACAAACAGAGTACAAAGGCATGAGATGAAGGTGGAGTGAAGTTCACACAACAGCTCTACACATACACGTGTGTAACGCAAACACGGACACACAGGCGCTGTCCCATAGTTACCTGGAGCTGAAAGGGGTTGGTGATTTGGGACCGAGAAATGTGATTCAGGAACAAAATGAACAAAAGACAATGAAAAAAATAAATAAAAAATTAAAGCAAATTGGGCCAACTGAGGAGAAAATAAACATGACAGACTTGTGGGGATGAAAGGGGGATAATTATTAAACATGATTAATAAATGCAAACGGATTATGGAGGGGAATTTATGATCTGGTAGACCAGTGTGTGTCATAAACAAAACCCTGATTGAGTTTACCAAGAGATTAACATGCAGTCACTACAATTAGCCAGATCAAATTTACCTTCTGATAATCAAATCAGCATGGACTCAGAATTGACCCATTTATATTTATAAAATGTCCTTCGTTTTATCGAGTATGAAGCATAAGCATTTGTTATTCTACAGAAAAACATACAAAAGCAGCACTCCAGACAAACTGATTAAGAACTAAAGAAAAAAAATCATACCAATCAATTGTTCGTAAAATCGGATATCATGGATCACACGTTCATTGTAAAGGAATAATTGTGCAGTATGTATTCGAATAAGGTATCTCACGAAACCACAACAAGATTTTAAAATGTCTTTTTGTTTTTATTTTGTGTTATGTTTATTTTTTGCATTTGAGACACTGTGTTTAAACTATTAAAAAACTATTAAAACTATCCCAAATCACCTACAACTATTTAACTGAATTAAAATATAAATTACATGAAAAATTAAAATTAGAAAAATTAGAAACCCCACAAAAATAATAAAAATGACATAAAATAATAATAAAAAAAACTGAAAACATGAAAACAAAGGCAAAATATTAATAACTAACTACTATAATGTATGTATTAAAACGAAAATAACAATGATTTGAGAAATACAAATACATATATTGCAATGGTAAAATACTCTTCTTTTAATTATAATATAATACTTTTTTTCGGAAAATTAAGCAAAAAAAAAAAAAAAAAGTGATCTCACAAAAGCGAGTACACCTCTCAAATTTTTGTTAATATTATATCTTTTCATGTGACAACACTGAAGAAATGACACTTTGCTACAATGTAAAGTAGTGAATGTACAGCTTGTTTAACAGTGTAAATTTGCTGTCCCCTCAAAATAACTCAACACACATGGCACCTCATGGCAAAGAACTCTCTGAGGATCTGAAATAAAAAATTGTTGCTCTACATAAAGATGGCGTAGGCTATAAGAAGATTGCCAAGACCCTGAAACTGAGCTGTAGCTTGGTGGCCAAGACCCAAGACCACACAGCGGTTTAACAGGACAGGTTCCACTCAGAACAGGCCTCGCCATGGTCGACCAAAGAAGTTGAGTGCACGTGCTCAGCGTCTTATCCAGAGGTTGTGTTTGGGAAATAGACGTATGAGTGCTGCCAGCATTGCTGCAGGGGTTGAAGAGGTGGGGGGGTCAGCCTGTCAGTGCTCAGACCATACGCCACACTCTGCATCAAATTGGTCTGCATGGCTGTCGTCCCAGAAGGAAGCCTCTTCTAAAGATGATGCACAAGAAAGCCTGCAAACAGTTTGCTGAAGACAAGCAGACTAAGGACATGGATTACTGAAACAATGTCCTGTGGTCTGATAAGACCAAGATAAACTTATTTGGTTCAGATGGTGTCAAGCGTGTGTGGCGGCAACCAGGTGAGGAGTACAAAGACAAGTTTGTCTTGCCTACAGTCAAGCATGGTGGTGGGAGTGTCATGGTCTGGGGCTGCAAGAGTGCTGCCGGCACTGGGGAGCTACAGTTTATTGAGGGAACCATGAATGCCAACATGTACTGTGACATACTGAAGCAGAGCATGATCCAACATATTGGATTCCAACATGATAATGACCCCAAACACACCTCCAAGACGACCACTGCCTTGCTAAAGAAGCTGAGGGTAAAGGTGATGGACTGGCCAAGCATGTCTCCAGACCTAAACCCTATTGAGCATCTGTGGGGCATCCTCAAACGGAAGGTGGAGGAGCGCAAGGTCTCTAAGGGGGACTCCAGTGTCAACCTGTGAAGCTCTGGTGAACTCCATGCCCAAGAGGGTTAAGGCAGTGCTGGAAAATAATGGTGGCCACACAAAATATTGACACTTTGGGCCCAATTTGGACATTTTCACTTATGGGTGTACTCACTTTTGTGGCCAGCGGTTTAGACATTAATGGCTGTGTGTCGATTTATTTTGAGGGGGCAGCAAATTTACACTGTTATACAAGCTGTACACTCACTACTTTACATTGTAGCAAAGTGTCATTTCTTCAGTGTTGTCACATGAAAAGATATAATAAAATATTTACAAATATGTGAGGGGTGTACTCACTTCTGTGAAAGATTTTTGGTCCCAAATTTTTATCAGTTTTACTGGTAGTCCACTGTATGAAGAATTTTTGGGTATAATATGTCACAGTTTACTTTATTTTGCTATCCTCACTTACATAAATGAACTATAGTGTCCTGCACCCACTAGTGTATATATATATATATATATATATATATATATATATATATATATATATATATATATATATATATATATATATATATATATATATATATATATATATATATATATATATATATATATATATATATATATATATATATATGTGTGTGTCTGAATAATTTTTTTGTTTGACTGAGATATATATACACCGCGTTCCAAATTATTATGCAAGTGATATATCAGTAAGATTTCAGTACAATAAAGATTCTGATTTTAGTTTTTCTAAGAAAATGTTTGTTTATTTATCCATGTCTTTTTAGATAACTGGTATCAATCTCAGAAAAAAAAAAGTTTTTCAGGTCTATGGAAACCCTACTTAGAGGTTGTTCCATATTAAGCAAGTCACAGTTCTCATGCAATATGGGGAGGAAGAAAGATCTTTCTGAAGATGAAAAGCATGAAATGGTGCAATGTAGTGCAAAAGACATGAAAACAACTAAGATTGTGTGAAAACTGAATGGAGATTATCAAATTATCATAAGATTTGTGAGTGATTTAGAGCACAGCAGAACTCTGTCAGATAAAGGCTTATTAATGAAAGTTCCTGTCAAAAACATTAATTGCATGAAAAGGGCAGCTATAAAAAAGTCAGTGTTGAGCAGCAAACAGGCATTTGAAGCTGCTGGTGTGACCCAGAGACACCCGTTTGCCACCTGATGTCACCTGCTGGAGTTTCGGTTACTTGCCGCTGTCGCCTTTGGCTTGCTTAGTTGGGGACATTTAACATTTGACTTGACATTTAATATTCAACAGTGCTTTGATCTGCCTGCATTGACACTATTCTTTAAGAGCTGCTGTGCAGCCGAAAATAATATATCAGTTATCAATGTAAAGCTGCTTTGACACAATCTGCATTGTAAAATGTGCTATATAAATAAAGGTGACTTGAATTGACTTGACTCAAGAAGCTCTCCATGCAGACTGGCAGTTGTGCGTAAAGATGCATTTTAGCCACCATTAATCAAACCTCACAAAGAGAAACATTTACAGTGGGTGTAGAAATACATTTTCAAACAGTTTTATCGCTGTGGTGTTTTTTGCAGCATGGGATAATGCATAGTTCATTGTATTTCAGAAGGCACTATCCTCCTTTTTATACAGTTGCTGAAAATGGCCGGTTATGAACTCCACATATCTTGCAAAAGCCATTTAAATACCCTCAGAGACCCTAAAGGGACCTTCCATCTCACTTCCCAGTATTCCAGCCCAAATCACCACCCGCCAGCTCCTTGCTGACGTCACAGTCTTGTTGGAACGTGGTGGCCATTCACCAACCATCTAGAAATCCATCCATTTAGACCATCCATTGTAGTACGGCATTAGTCAGTGAATAAAACTATTTAAACTATTTTTGTTTCTCTTTATGAGGTTTGGTTAATGGTGGCTAAAATGCATCTTTACGCACAACTGCCAGCCTGCATGGAGAGCTTCTTGAGACTCCAGAGACACCAGCAGCTTCAAATACCTGTTTGCTGCTCAACACTGGCTTTTTTATAGCTGCCCTTTGAATACATTAAAAATTTAATTAATACATTTAATACAATTTTTTTTTTTTTTTTACAGGAACTTTCATTAATAAACCTTTATCTGACCGAGTTCTGCTGTGCTCTAATCACTCACAAATCTTATGATAATTTGATAATCTCCATTCAGTTTCACACAATATTAGTTGTTTTCATGTCTTTTGCACTACATTGCACCATTTCATGCTTTTCATCTTCAGAAAGATCTTTCTTCCTCCTCATATTGCATGAGAACTGTGACTTGCTTAATAATGTGGAACAACCTCTAAGTATGGTTTCCATAGATCTGCCAAATTATTTTGACTGAGATTGATACCAGTTATCTAAAAAAACATGGATAAATAAACAAATAAACATTTTCTTAGAAAAACTAAAATCTGAATGTTTATTCTACTGAAATCGTACTGATATGTCACTTGCATAATAATTTGGAACGCAGTGTGTGTAATTATTTAATTATAACACTAGTCTTGTTTCGTCCTTAATCTTGGAATTTGGCCAAAGGAAGGTTTCCTAATTATTCTGCCTACCTTTTTAAATAGCCTTCATGTCAGGACAGCATGTTTTTGAGGTCTAACGCTCATGAAAAAAGCCTCTGAATCTATTTATACTAAGAATAGGTCACAGATTTTAGAAAACATGCTCAAAGTCAGCAGCGGGTGGCATTGCTTGAGAGCTAGATTAGGTGATATCAGATTAACCACCAGTAGATTACTAGTACTCTCTACTACACCACTACGACCTCTTCCTTCATTCGGCTGAATCTGTCAATGGTTCAGCGGAAAGTGATGCATCATAGCGAAACCAAGGCAAGCCAAAACATACTCGAGCAAGGCGTGTGCACTAGTTAGTGTGCGACAGCCGCAGGGGTGTTTTACTGCTGTCTGAATGAGTTACTCACCTGGCCACCGACTGGATGACTTTGGAAGAAGTGTCTTTGATGTTGGTGAGAAATCTTTCAGTTCCTCCTTTCAGGATATCCAGGAAGCCTCCACCCATGGCTGGGTCTGTGTCATACACACCTGGAGATTCAAACACCCATATAACTGCAGGCCAACATTTGTCAAAAGTGCTTTTACAGGACAATAGTTTTGCTTAATATATTTGACATATGCACACAAGAAATGTTTCAATGCAATGACTCACAATCATCTCATAACATGTCTCGAAGAACTGTTTTTAAATTATCAGATTTTAAGGGGTTAGTTTAGTCAAAAATGCCAAAGTTTGAGGATCATGCCATATGATATTCAAGATTTTTGCAAACACTACTATGTACACAAGGTATTCTTTGTGCACAGTTATAACAGATTTTAAACCATGCAAACTGAGGTTGGTAGCTTTGCATAGGCATCTGATGGTCTTTTCCAGTCTAAGTAGGCTGCCTTTAATCAGAAAAAGCTGCAAAGTTGACCAGACTTGCTATAGAGGGTATGCACTGACATATCCACTTTCCCGCCGGAACACGCCCCCCTTAGCCGGACTGGATTTAATAGGGGAAACTGCGAAAACGTGAATAAAAGTGATTATCAGTTTAAACTAAAGGTTGGACTCGATAGTGTTCCTTACAACTTACCAAAGATCCAGACAGTGATCCTTGAATATTGACATGCAGCCAAGAATCGTGTTTCCTGACATTTATATGCGCCTGATTTTGACACCAGGGAAATACATGAAGCAAATTTGCCTATGAATGCTTTATATAAATACAATACATGTACTAGATCTAAATCCAGGTGATCACTTATATCAATAAGTATAAGTTTTTGTCAGTGCTTACTTAAAAACACCCAATTATGCAGAATATAACAGGGTAAATATTTAATTGATGAGTTGTCAATACAATACATAACAATACAGTATATAGGGTGTTATTTTACCCCCAAATTCTTCATATTGACACAAAATGATAACTGCAAATCCAGGTTTCAGTACCTAAAGTCCAGTTGTTTCTGTGAATTTCAGCAGTCTATTTGCTTATAACATACCTCAGATTTCTTGTCAAATCTATTTATATAGTCAATCGCAAAGCTCTTTCTCATTTTAGATGCGTTTTGTGTGTTTTTAGTGGCGTTCATGCTGAAAACCAATGATGCCACTCAGTCTTTTTGCCGTTCAGTGGGCGTAATCGCAGTAACTCCAGCCAACGGTGACATCACGTACATACACTCTATAGCTTTATGTAACATGACCATCATCTTAGCATTTGAACCTAACATTCAGTAACAGGAGTTAAAACCCATACATATCAAATGTACGGTGGCCAAGTGAGCTCAACGCACTGCAACTGAAGAAAATACATGCAAATAGAAAAAACACCAGCAAATTAAGAAAACATCTTCATCAGTTTGACAACACGTGTTGCAAATGCTCACAATGCAACCAAATACAGATACGAGCTGCAAATAGCACAGACCACAACGAAAATGTTTCAAGGGGTACCCAACAAGTGACGAACCTAGCTGGGACATGCTTATTGTTCAATGTCTACTCATCAGTGGTGTCGCTGAGTTGGGTCGTGAGTATTTGCAGCACGTTTTTGTATTTGGTTGCATAGAGTATTTTCAGTGCATTTCTGTATTTGGTTGCGCTGTGAGTATTTGCAGTGTGTTTATATATATATATATATATATATATATATATATATATATATATATATATATATATATATATATATATATATATATATATATATATATATATATATATATATATATATATATATATATATAGATAGTTGTGAGTATTTGCAGTGCGTTTCTGTATTTGGTTGGGCTGTGAGTATTTGCAGCACGTTTCTATATTTGGTTGCACTGTGAGTATTTGCAGTGCGTTTATATATAGTTGTGCGTATTTGCAGCGTGTTTCTGTATTTGGTTGCATTATGATGTATTTGCAGTGTGTCATATATATATATATATATATATATAGTTTATTGTTGTTAGTTCTTGTTAGTTCATAGTTAATGTTAAGAAATGAGGCTTATTATAAAGTGACTTAAAAGTGACTAATAACTAAACTAAACTAGAAACAATAACTAACAAACAAACAAACATTCACCAATAAAATAAATAATTAACCAACTAACCACATCAAATCAACTAGCCTAATACGTACTTCTATTAATAAAGAAACAGGAATAATTGGTAATACTTTACAATAAGGTCTCACCTGTGTTAACATTAGTTAAAGGGGTAGTTCATTGCGATTTCACTTTTTTAACTTTAGTTAGTGTGTAATGTTGCTGCTAGAGCATAAACAGTGTCTGCAAAGTTACAGCACTGACAGTTCAATGCAAACGGAGATATTGTCTTTTAAAGTTATGGCAGTTTAATGCCTACAAAAACGGCCAGTTTGGACTATAACAAGCTTCTTCCCGGGTTGGTGACATCATAAACCCGGCAAAACACCCCCCCGGGAAAACGCAACAAAATGGGCGAGGCCATGTGGCGCAGCATAATGGAAGAGGAAGAGTTGTGTACACCGGACGTGAGCGGCGCGACACGTCAAATGATAATAGAACCCATTACAATCTGTGATATTTTCTACACTGGATGCGGCGCTGAAGACAGCTTCCAGAATCTAGACGAGTTCAATGCTGGATTTGCACAAAGGCTTTTACTGAAAGATGAAGCAGTTCCCACTTCAAAAGCAGAAGCTGCTGTATATTGGCTTCAAACTGTAAGTACGTTTTATTGTTTGTACATGTCTTTTAAACGTATAGTTTTGTTGCTATTTTTGGATGCATCAAGGACATATACAAAGAGCAACTCGTTTTTGCTTCGCTAGCCAGTTAGCTAAATTCTAGTGTATAACTGTTACTTCTCCAAAAAATGTCTATGTTCATAGACAAACAGTTGTTCATTCTATAAATTAAATGCTACCTTTACAAAAATGCTACTACTCAGTCATGTATTCGGCTACAGTAAAGCTTTAGTCAAGATAAAACCGTATACACAACATTCTTCTTGACAGGCTCGAAAACTGGGTTGGGCTTTCTGGGATGGTCCTTAAATGGTTCAGGTCATACTTAGAAGGGAGAGGTTATTATGTGAGTATCGGTGACTATAAGTCTGAGTGGACATCCATGACATGCGGAGTCCCTCAAGGTTCAATACTTCATACACCCCTCCTGTTCAACCTATATATGCTGCCACTGAGCCAAATAATGAGAAAGAACCAAATTGCATATCACAGCTATGCAGATGACACCCAGATTTACCTAGCCCTCTCACCTAATGACTACAGCCCCATTGACTCCCTGTGCCAATGCATTGATGAAATTAAAAATTGGATGTGCCTAAACTTCCTTCAGTTAAACAAAGACAAAACTGAAGTCATTGCGTTTGGAAACAAAGACGAAGTTCTCAAAGTGAACACGTACCTTCACTCTAGGGGTCAAACAACTAAAAATCAAGTCAGGAATCTTGGTGTGATTCTGGAGTCAGACCTGAGTTTCAGTAGCCATGTAAAGACAGTAACTAAATCAGCATATTATCATCTCAAAAATATTGCAAGAATTAGATGCTTTGTCTCCAGTCAAGACTTAGAGAAATTTGTTCATGCTTTCATCACCAGCAGGGTGGATTACTGTAATGGGCTCCTCACTGGCCTTCCCAAAAAGACCATAAGACAACTGCAGCTCGTACAGAACGCTGCTGCCAGGATACTGAGCAGAACCCGAAAACATGAACACATCACACCAGTCATCAAGTCCTTGCACTGGCTTCCAGTTGCATTTAGAATTGATTTTAAAGTACTGTTACTCGTTTATAAATCACTCAATGGCCTAGGACCCCAATACATTGCAGATATGCTCATAGAATATAAACCTAACAGATCACTCAGATCATCAGGATCAACACACTTAAAAATACCAAGGGTTCACTCAAAGCAGGGAGAGTCTGCTTTTAGTTGTTACGCCAGCCGCAGCTGGAACCAGCTTCCAGAAGAGATCAGGTGTGCTCCTACAGTAGCCACATTCAAATCCAGACTCAAAACACATCTTTTTATCTATGCATTTGCTGATTGAGCACTGTGCTATGTCCGAACTGTTTGCACTTTATTTTATACGTATTATCTTTTTATTCTTTAAATTCCTTTTCCTGTTTTATTTCATTTTTAATGTATTTTATATCTTTTATGTATCATCTTGATTCTGACTTTTAATGCATTTTAAATATTGCGGTAAAATTCTCTGTTTTTACTGTTATTTCTATTCCTTATGTTCTATTTTTATTATTATTCTTTATGTAAAGCACTTTGAATTACCATTGTGTATGAAATGTGCTATACAAATAAAACTGCCTTGCCTTGCCTTGCCTTGCTGAAAGCTAACAAACAGCAGTGACAGCATCTAAACACTTTGACACAAATACTAAATGAAATACCATTCATAATCGTCCTTTAAAAGCTGCGATTGCAGCTTGACCCTCTTCATCTGGGTCTGATTCAAGCTCAATTTGATACAGCAATATAGGCGCTATTATTTACATTTCCTCTGAAGCACGAACTACGAATGGTAAGGGGCGTGGCGTTTCCGGAAGCTTCAGCGAATCATGATACACTGGGCCAGCTACCAACCTGCTAACCAATCTGAGCACATTGCGTATTTCGGAGGGAGTGGCTTCATAGAAGCAGGAAGTCAAAGGAGCCGTTTATATGACAGTGGAAACAGAGGTGTAGAATAAAGCTAAAATATATGAAAAATACAGTGTTTTCAAAAAAAACAAAGCATTAAGAAACTGTGCCCCAAAAACACAATCAAGCATAGAAAAAAACCACTGAACCACCCCTTTAACATGATCAAACAGCATGTTAATCTTAGTTAATTCTAATTTCAATAATAACTAAAATTAACATACAATGAACAACTCTATTTTTAACTAACATTAACATAATTAAAAACCAACCAAAATGTTGTGAACTACACTAATATGCAAAGATAATAGAGGCTATTTAGATGTAGAAGTTTTAAGGTACAGTAGCAACAGCCTTTTTAATTCTCAGGGTCAGAAAGAATAAAAGTAAGCAAAGGTTTTGTGGTGCAACAAACCTTGCTTAACATTACAAGTGGATTGAAGGGGTAAAAAGGAAATGCTACAAAAGTGTAGAATATGTCCCTTTCAATGGACTGAAATTGAGACTTGCGTATGCGGTTTTGTGAGTAGTATTATCACTTTCTGACTGTGTTCACTCAGAAAATCAGAGTAAACTCAGCAGATGGTGACTAGAGACCAATCCTCTTACAGCATGGAGAGAGAAAAATCATCCCTTGGGGTAAATATGGGGGCAGGGGTGTGTACGAAGCATTATCTGTATTATGGCAGCATGATGGTAAGTGGAGGGTTACACTCCTGAAACATCATGTTGGCTGAAATATAATGTTTAGCAAAATTTTCAAAATTAAGTTGGTTCTTACTGATGCATCCATCCACTGCTGTTGAAGTTAACTAGCAGCACCCTATAGTATGAAACACGTCTCAGATCCCTGTTAAGTCTAGTGGTGTAAGCAGGTATGAGCTTTATGTATAAGCACTTTAATGCATTTGCGCACGTGTGTGTGTGTGTGCGTGTGTATTTTTGTCAGGTGAAAAGTCACACTTATGAACTCGAAAGTGTCGTGAAGAGCTCATTGAAACTGTGTGTGTGGTTTTAACAAAAGTATAATGACATGACTGACGCAGCTGTATCCTGTAAAATCTCCAATGCCCTTTGATGTGAATCTCTCACAAACAAAGTACTTCTCGTTATCACAAAAGCTGGTGGGTCTAAAGCCAGAAATCATTGTTTACACAACTCAGCCAGTTCCTGAATACATTAATGTGCAGCATTAAGAGCTTTTTAGCAGTTTAACAAAGTGTACAGCTGTGCCGGATATTACTTGTCCATATTATTATACACTGCATGTTACCATTTGTAGAGGCTAATAATTTTACTCTACACAAGCACTCACAAAGAGCAAGGTTTATCGGCGATGAAATATTTCACAGCAGAGTATAACTAAACCAAACCATTAACACACAATCAAAAAACAACTAATCAAACAACCAACAAGATTAACTAAAGAAACAAACAAAAATAACTAAAAAACTAACAACAATTAACAAACCAAACAATAACTTAAAAGTTATAACATGTGACTACAAAAATAAAACATTAACAAACCAAAAAATACCTAACCAAACAACTAATAATGAATACCAACAAGACTAACCAACAAAACAATAAAAATAACTAAATGACTAACAAACAAAAATTGATAACCAAAAAGTAAATAAAGTTAACTAGTGTAAGTAAAAAAAACAACAAACGAACATTAATAAACTAAAGAAAAACTAACCAATAGTAACTAATAACAATAACTAATAATAATAACAACAACTCAAACGATCATTAAAAAAAACTAAAACTAAACTAAAAGCAACAAACACGTCCAACCAACCAACAAGACAAACTAAAGAAACTTTAACAAAAAAAAAAAAAAAAACTCAAACATAAACAAACAAACCAAAAAATAACTAACCAATCAAACAAAAATATCTAACAAGAATAATTATAACTATCAATTAAGAAAAAAATAACATTTACTAAAATAAATAAGAAACAAATAAACATTAATAAAAAAAACAACAACCAACCAACCATAATAAATAATGAAAACTATATGCATGTTACAGAACTAAAAATGCAAAACGGCATCACAAAATAAGGAGAAACTTGCAAAATGTAATGCATGTAAACACAGGATGTCAGTGCATCAACAGATCCTACGACAGGATAAGATCAAACAGCATGGTCTTCACTGCTACTGTTCACCTTTACTCAGTATTTTTCTAAGGTAGTGTGAAATCCCTCCAGAGAACAGATCACATCAATTGCAAAGAAAGAATGACATTTGAATAAAAAGGAAACCACATGTCAAATCTACAGAAACCTACAAAGAAAACGCTTTGCTCAGAAAAGAATGAGTTGAATGCAGAACTCACCAGCATTGTGTATGTTGTTGATCTGAGAAGGAAGCTGTGCGCTGTTGTTCCCGAAACCTCCGTTCTGCTCCAGGAGCTGTAGAGATTCATAGCCGTCATACACAGACTTCAGACAGTAGTAAGAACTTAACAGACTCATCTGGACAACAGTCCGATGCACACACACATCAGGAGAAAAGCAGGACACCAGACTCCAGAATACTCATGGATCTGAACGCTATTCAATGATTGCAGTACATCAAGACGACTCAATCGCTGCAGGCTCTGTGTGTCTCTCTGCTTCTGGCTGTTGGTGGTAATCACTTTAATCCAGAGAGAAACCCCTTCTTAACCCAGATCAGATACATCTAAAGCCGCCCTCTCCACCATGTGTGCACATAGCATAACACTGATTTCTGTATGCAAACACTCATACAAATGCTGTATGGATGCTCTTAACTAGATCATACACATGCATAATTATTAATCCAAGAACTGACGATTTGTTAGTCCAAATCAGTCGTTCTTCGACCAAACATGGCTGGAACAGCCCAATCCTTTTCTTGTCCTACTTGTTTACCAGTCCTGTTTCTGTCTTATGTATAGTGAGATCAGTGGCCATTAGGTCAGTGAAAAAAAAAGAGGGATGAGATGCTCCTTTGTCTCCAGGTCATGGAGGGAGGGAGGAAAGGAAAGGACAGAACAAGAAAGGAAGAGTGCAGCGGTGTCTCTAAATGGCCCTTCAGAGAGTTGCGATCAGTATGTGGGACTCTGCTCGGCTCTGCGGGTGTGTGTGTGTGTGTAAGTGTGAAAGAATGAAGGGTCTGTTTCAAATGAAGCACCAAAAGAGTCTCATTCAACCAACCAAACCAGTCTGGTGATCAAACAAGAGCTCCGAAAGAGAGGTTACTAAAATCAAGATGAATTGTCAGTAGTGGTAGATCATAGTGCGTTTTTCAATGGCTCATGCTGATAGCCAAGAGGGCGATTCTTGATTTCACATATATACACATATACTACTTGCAATAATTGAATGATTGCAAATTATATATTATTTTATACCAAATATATTAATATTAGTGTAATATATGTATTTATATATGTAATATGATGTGTATCATGCATTATTATGTATTATAACAACACCACACACACACACATATATATATATATATATATATAAGCAATAAGGTACGAGAGGCTGTGCTGTATCGTGAATAAGAAGAGCGTTGTTTGGCACGACGCGAAGTGGATACAGCACTAGCCTCGAGTACCTTATTGCTTTTATAATACAGTTACTACACAATACAAATATTAAAGCCAAAAATATGTATTAATGCAACTTTCTTGAAGTAAACCTTAACTAAAAGCCTTCCTTCCGCTGGAAAAAATAGTCCCTGACCGTGAACAGCAACAGAAGTTACATTATTACACCATTAGATGGCGGCAAAGATTGTCTTAATGAGTGTGTCAGTCAGTAGCGAAGATTTTTACATTGAAAAGACTGAATTATTGTGAATGCGGAACAAGACACAGCTGACAAATGCTTTGACTAGTGCTGTCAGTCACGGGAAAACCCCTTAACTGTTAAAAGGACAAGATAATACATAGGACATTTAAACAGATTTTTTATTATGAACATAGGACTGACCTGATGGAAAATGCTAAATCTGAATGCAGGTAATAAACTCGCTCACTCGATCTCTTTCTCGCAATACTCTTTTACATAATACAGTAAGCTTCAATGAACAATATCAATTGAGAACAAGCATTTTACGTTGCTAAGAGTGGTTGCTAAGGGTGTTGTGTAGTGATACACAGAACTTTTGGGTGAAGCGGTCATAGCCGTGTTTTATTGTGAATAAAACACAGCTATTGACCAATCAGAATCAGACACAATATTATCTGCTTTTGCTCAATTTTGCCAATGAAAATAATTACCTATAAAGCCAGACCAGAATAGTTGAATGAATGACTTTAGTTTTTTATTTAGATTATCATTTTTTCTTAGAAAAAAAAAAATAAAAAAATCCATATTAATAAAAAAATTAAAGGTATAGGTCACCCAAAAAATAAAATTCTGTCAACATGTACTTACACTCATGGCCATTGAAGCCTAAAAGTTAGTTTAACAAATTCTATGTTGAATCAAATAAAATATTTTTTTCCTAAAGCTACTTTTTGTAATGTCTATTTGACGCTTTTCTCATTTAGCACAATAATGGCTTTAAATTATTTTTTTGGGAGTAATTTCTCAGCCAAATTTAATGTGCGATTAATTAGATTAAATAATTAAATAATCGCCACATCGTGTAATTATATATATATATATATATATATATATATATATATATATATATATATATATATATATATATATATATATATATATATATATATATTTTTTTTTTTTTTTTTTTTTTTTTTTTTAGGGCTGTCAAGCAATTACATACACACACGATATTATATAAATTAATACATTACATATATTAAACACAAAGCACATGCACACACAATAAATTGTAAGAAATGTACTGCTTTTACAAACTTTTTCCCTCAAATTTTTAATTCACTAGAAAACATACTTTATGTATTAAAAACGCTGTTATTTTTATATCTGACATAAGACCAGCTTACATCTTGGGGCCTTTTTTTTACATTTGGTCACTTCATGCATTTTCTCTGATCAGATAGCTATCCGATCGTGAAAAGACCAGGTGTAAATGCCCTCCGAAACGGATTTAAATCTGATTGCTCAAACCACTTCAGGAAGTTGTTTGAGACGCATTCCAAATGAAACCGGACATGTGTAAATGCATCTGGTTGTTGAAACCACATATGTAAAATATTTACACACATGTAAATATTTACTCCTCTCAAAATTCAAAACAAAACATAAATATGAGAGCGTGTTATAGGCTATATGACATGTTATAGCCAGATATGACAACGCTACTGCAACACGCATCACCGGAGATGAGTAGCCGAGTATCTCTTCGGCAAGCAGACGCACAAACTGCCGTTAATGTAACTGAAAGTAAGTCGCAGACGCTCATCACACAATCGTCTTCATTAAATGTATTGAGACTAAATGATCTTACCAGTGTTGATGCCGCTCTCTCTCCTATTGCGGTCTTTGATCTTGAAATTCGCTGATGATAAATAAAATGCAGCGATGTGAACTCCGTTAAATTTGCATATAGCATGGGAATTGATGATCGGATTTATATTCGTTTGGCGAGGACACATTTATTTGACCAAATGTAAATAGAACCATTTTAACAAACCAGATAGCTATACGATCAGTAAAATCACATGAAGTGACCGGGACTGTAAACAGGATATGGTTACTGGTTGACGACATGATCTCAAAATGACTAAATACTGAGATTAATCAGTTTGACTGATTAATTAATTATTCTTCCAGTATTGGGGCATTTTTTAAATCATAATAACCGTGTTGGCTTGGCAGATTAACAGAAGAGGTCATTCCATTATAAAACCCATTTCTGTTGACCATTATAAACTCTTGCATCACATATTTAGCAACCTATGAATGACTAGTGAAGACTTGATCTAAGAGACCCTCAGAACACACGGGTAGTACCTCAGTAATTGGAGATTTGGGGTTGACGTTTCTGGCGGCAGCGATCTCCTGCAGTTGGTTAACAAGCTCGTTGATCGACAACCGCTCCTCTGGGTTGATTTTCAACATAGATCCTGGAACAAACACACAAGGCTTTTTCATTTTTCATGAATTTGGAGAGATTTTGGGAAGAGGGAATGTAGTTAAGCTCCTGCGGGATACTTACGGATGAGTTGATGAAAGACTGTGTACTTGGTGTCATTTTGTGGAATGTTGTATTTGCCGTTTACTATCTGGAGTTTGGCTCCCTCTTCAAATGGGTGCTGCTTAAAGCAAAGCAAATAAAGGATGCAGCCCAGAGCCTACAGGGGAAAAAAACAAGACTCTTTAAAAACACAACTAACAATAACTGCAGATAGAAAAATAGTGTGTTACAATGCACCTTAACCAGGTGCTATGTGACAAGTAACACTAACACGCCAAAGTCAATCAAAACTGCCAATCAGAACATAGTTTGGAAAAAACAAAAAAAGAATTGATCATTTGATACCTTCTCGTCACATCTAGTTTGGACAAAAAATGCAATATTACTTGAAACTGTCTTTACTAACTGATAAAAGAAAGACTATTTATTAGGTGCACTGAAATGAATAATATCAATATACATCATCTGTGCAAGAGGTAGGGCCTTAAAAACATCAGCCAATCATTTACGTGATCATCGCGTAAACGATTGGCCCTCTGGCTTGTCAATCACTGCCATGACGTTCCTTGTGAGAGACGTGCGCGCTCCAGTAACTTTCCACACTCCACAGGCGCCGCATGCAATGTTTTTGTCAGGAGACAGGAGTAACAACTGCAGATTATGAGTTACCTGCGGTGAGTCCGACATAATGAATCCACTAACACGACACAGCGAATGCTGGTGGTAAACACTCGTGTTCCAATACTCGTGCACGAGTTTTGGGAGGCGTTCCCTCGAAATGAGCTGTGAAGGAGGGGGGCTGTTCTTACGCATGCACTCATTTAAAAAACTCACTAACAGTCTTTGGTTTCTCAGTCGATGAAAAGATCCTCTGTAGCACCTTTAATTCACCCTTGCTTCATTTAGTATACACGGAACCATGAATATGCAAATTAGCCCCGCCTCCACTCACTCACACCAGCTCAGAGATCTACTTGGTCAACTTTACTGTAGTAAACGCTGCACAATGACAAGTGAAAATACTAGTTTAATTCAGATATATATGTTTGAACCAGAAAATGATTCAGAGGAAGAGTGAATTATACAAGGTCGTCTACAAGTAAAAATATGATAATTAATATAATTAGCCTTTTGCTTAACTACGTTATCAAACAGCTAATAATGTGTTGCTAATGTTACACAAACATGTTCCCGTTCTCCATCTCGGAGTCAGACAGCTGTCTTCTGAAAATCAGCATCCTTAGAGACGCTTTGAACAACTCAGAACGTCAGTGGAGAAAGGCATTTAGTTCATCATAACCTCGTAATATAGGCTACATCATACATAATTCACCTGCTATATTGCTAAATGTACCGGATTTTTCATATCAAGAGAAAAATGTACCGGGATAACCTGGCTTCTCTTGTGACTCCCCTGCTTCGCAGCACAGTTAATGATATGCTAAAGACGTGATTGGTTACAAGGTAGTTTGTGACGTAAGATTTCACGATTACGATTTCAAACCATGTTTTTGAGACTGTGTTTTTTTTCCACTGCAGTTAAGGAGAAAATACTCAGCAATGGTATTTGCACATGGTTTGTCTTAAAGCATATTAAAAAACACCACAAAGACATATAAACAACATTAAAAACGTGATCTTTAAAACTTTGCATCAACTTGCTTCATCTCTAAATCAGCTTTCCTTTTCAGTCTTCTTATCACTCACCCATATGTCTTGTTTCTCATTTATTGGGTAGTTAGAATACAGGTCGATCATCTCTGGTGTCCTGTATGCTGGAGTCGTGTTTCTAGTGATCTGAGAGATAAACAGAGAATAAGTTAGAGAAATCATTTATAATTCAGTCGGCTTTCATGTTAAAAGATGTGCATGTGTGGATTCAGATAAATAATTTATGATAAATAAATGGGCCTTGCTCAATGCTTCAAATGTTGCTGTTTTTTGAAAAAAGTCTCTTATGCTCACCAAGGCTGCGTTATTTAGATCAGAATACTGTGAAATATTTGAATATGTTTGAATACATTTTAAAATGTAATTTATTTCTGTGATCAAAGCTGAATTTTCAGCATCATTACTCATCATTCCTCTTCAGTGTCACACGATCCTTTAGAAATCATTCTAATATGCTGATCTGCTGCTCAAGAAACATTTCTCATTATAATCAATATTGAAAACAGTCATTTAATATTTTTATGGAAACCACAATATATGTTTTTCAGGATTCTTTGATGAATAAAAGGTTCAGCATTTGAAATCGACCTTATTTTATTTAACTTTTGTATCACTAGAAATGTCTTTATTGCAAACAAATTAATGCATCTTTGTGGGATAAAAGTATTAATTGTTATATTCCACTACATAACAGAATGTCTATGTCTACAAAACTAAACACTACAAGAAAAAAAAAACTTTGCTAGAAGATTGTAAAATGCTAAAAATTGGTCCTCGTTGAGTTCTTACAAAAATGCACTTCCACTGAAAAAGCACAAACAGACTCATTTTTTTATGCGTAGAGAAATGGCGGGCTTTGTGCATTGCGTGGGTTTCAATTTACTACAAATAACTGATTTAAGAGGACCAGAAACCAAACAAACTAATTTCATTAACAAAACAATTAAATCAGTGAATGCTTCAACGGGAAATAGCCAGAGATTTTAATACAATCACCGCAAAATATTTCTCTCTGGCCACGTAATCATTTCCACAATTATTGTGACAATCCATGAATCACAATCAAAATGATGGCAAAATGAACCAACCGGAGGACAACAATGTCATGATGATGTTAAGCTGGTGCTAATATTTATGTAGCATAAAGCTGGAAGGGCTCTTGGAGAAGATAATTTTTTGCATTTCTTACCTCATCTTCCACCATTGATCTCTTGTGGGCAGACCAACTGTAGTCTGGGTAATGTGCCACGGTAGTGGCGCTGCCAAAGTCACACAGCTTCATGGTGCCCTGGTGACTGATCAACAAATTCTCGATCTACAATGAAGAAATGTCGTCATCAGACTATGTACTTGATCATTTGGCACAGGTCAAGTGAGAAAAGACACGTTGTTGTGCAAATTTATTAAAGCAGTAAGTCACCCAAGGCCATGTGTTACTGTGTTTACCACTATTATATATATATATATATATATATATATATATACACACACACACACACACAACACTATGATAGTATTCATTGTACTGCATAATGTATATTTAGATTTAATTTATAAAATTAATAAACAAAAAATACAGTAATAAAAATTATCTGCTGAGAATATATAAAAACAATTGTATAAAAAAAAATTAAAATGTAATAAAAATATATTATTATTATTATTATTATTATTATAATAAAATAAAATGGAAAATGTAAGTGAAATTAACAGTCATGAAAACATTTGTTTGGTTTTTTTTTTATTTGATTTTGGAGTGAAGTGTTTCCAAGAGATTCACCCTACTGCTTTAATAAGTCCTATTACATGTAATCTAATAAATAAACACTTCTTTGTTCATATCTTACTTTGATGTTCTGTAAATAAATCATTATGCAAGGATTTAGTCTGCAGACTGAAAGAGGGAGGAGCCTTACCTTCAAGTCACGGTGTATGATTGGTGGAGACTGTTTGTGCATGTGCTGCACAGCACGGCATGATTGGTAAAAGATCTTCAGCACTGTGTCACATGACATGGGCCCTTTCTGCTCCACCTTCTTCACAAAATCAACCAGCTGGCCTGCAGGAAACAGAGGGTGGAGGTCAACATGAACACAGGAAACCGACACCAGTTCCACAAAGTCAGAAGGAGAGAGTGGAATGTGTTAAGCCAGTGAAGAGTTTCCCTTTCACGTTTATAAAAAAAAACATCTTAGCCTTTTACCAAGATATGAGTTTAAATGCACAGAGAACATCCAGTAACTAAAACTAAACTGTGCTACAGGGCTGTCAGTTAAATCATGATTAATGGCATGATCTTCTTACATTAAAGGTGCAGTATGCGATTTCTCAAAATCGTTGTTGAAAACGGTTCATATTTGAAATTCATACACTCCTTTCATTGCTCCGCACAAAAAGTGCAAGAACACACAATGCAAGAGTGTCTCTTATCATAGCAGAAGCGAAGCAAAATAATGCTTCACGAACCAAAGATGATGAATGAACAACAAGGAAGCACAAAAAATGAACATGCAGTACACAAGAGTATCTACAAGCAAGAGTTTGTTGTCAGTCGCCAGCAGCACACACTAAAAACCAATGTTACCAACATATGGAGCAGAAACAATGCAATCTCTGCATCTGTTTTCAGGCCCTCCTGCTTAGTTCTCTCTAGTGCTGGAAATCTTTTCTAATATTACCACGGGTCCTAAAGCTCTTGCCTGATCATAACCCACAGTGATATTCCTCTGACTTTTTCTCTTTTGTAATGTCTCTCAGCCATCTCTCTTTCTACAGTCTTTCTTCAAATCTCCCTCTTGCTCACTCTCTCTCCTCCCCCATCATGAGTGGACACACCCCGTACTGCTGATTGGCTACATATCTGTTGTGGAGCTCGGTCCGATACGCTTTCAACAGCATTTTTGAAAAATCAGCACCTTTAACATTAACATTTATGCATTTAGCAGACGCTTTACAAAAGAGGAACAAAAGCAATTTGTCAAAAAGCTAACAATATTCATAATATACAATGCAATATTTATTAGACAACTAGACTAAACAGCAAATGATAGAACAGGAGAAATGCAGAGAAGCAAGTGTTTCTATAAAAAGGTATAAAAATTGGAATTTTGTATATTTATATTATAAATATTTGTATATTTAAAAAAAAAAAATTTGAGATACAAAAATGAAATTATGCTAGCTGATACCTGCAAATAACAATAAAACGAATTAAAGTGTGACTGATAAATAAATTTGCCATTAAGAAGGCTTTCTCTATAATTTTTTTTGATAAACGAGAGACCAGCACTGTGTGTTTGCGATGATGTGTTCGTACCTCTACAGAGCTCCGTGAGGATGAGGAACTCAGCCTGGCCCGTGTCCGACTCTTCTTTACTGATGGACGCAGCGGAGCAGAACTGCACGACATTGGGGTGACCAGACAGCTTTTTCTACACAGAGTACATGGAGAAGCAAATCAGGCATCCTATAGCTTTTAGAAAGATTTACTGGGTAATGCTTTTTTTTTTTTTTTTTTTTTTTTTACAAACTGGTGACAGAAAAATGCAAGAGATGCTTTGGCCAGCAACATCTTTGCCTAACTAGGCATGAAAAAAAACATGCATAGTAAGGACATTTTGTGATAATGTAGTTAACTTGTTAAATTAACCCTTAAATGCATACTTTGGGTCTTTATCGACCCGGGACATCATTCACTACCCTCCCCCTCGTTCATTTTTTAAAAGTTAGACATCAACCTTATTAGTATTCCTCAATCTACTCATTATAAACAATATATCAAGAAAAAACAAAATTATGAAAGATTGTTTTTGTAATTAATTTTTTGTAAAAAGTGTATAGGGTCACTAGCGACCTGAAGTACGTAATAGTGCAAGTATATATTTTTTCTGCCCAACAATAATTCAATCTCTGTTGACTCGATAAGTGCAATTCACCTTTACTCCTCAAGGTGGCAATGTCTGATACAAAATGATGACGTGATGCTTCACTCATAATTACCGCAGGCAGAAAACAAAAGAATACACTACTATCACGGGCAAAACTTGAAATGGCTCAGTGATTTACTGCAGAGCAAGTATTGTACTGCAATCAAATATCAGTGTCAGTGTCACTTGATGGTGGATCTGGTGAAGAAGCTGTCAGCGATTAAAATATTGATTTTGAAGCCACTGAAAACAATAGTTTTGAAAATATGGTTGAGATAGTGAATAGGAGCCAGTTTTATAATATTGCGGCAGTTAGAGAGCCATCCGTGTTAGATATTAGAATGTAATAATGATTAGCGAAACATTCATACATTTAAGAGTTAAAGACAGTTAATAATTACCATGAAGCAGACTTCCTGAATGATGGCTTTGCTCTTTTCCTCTTCATGGGAGAGAAGTCTCTGCACACAAACATACAAACAAATAAATTAAAAGGAACTTTTTAAAGGTGCCCTAGAACCAGTTTTAATAAGATGTAATATAAGTCTAAGGTGTCCCCTGAACGTGTCTGTGAAGTTTCAGCTCAAAATACCCCATAGATTTTTTTTTATTAATTTTTTTAACTGCCTATTTTGAGTCATAATTATATATGCACCGATTCAGTGTGCGACCCCTTTAAATCTGCCTTAACCAGCATAAACACAGCTAATATAACCCTCAAAATGGATCTTTACAAAGTGTTCGTCATTCATGCTGCATGCATGCGTCGGATTATGCGAGTATTGTATTTATTTGGATGTTTATATTTGATTCTGAATGAGTTTGATACTGCTCCGTGGCTAAAGCTAACATTACACACTGTTGGAGAGATTTATAAAGAATGAAGTTGTGTTTATGAATTATACAGACTGCAAGTGTATAATAATAAAAATAGTGACGGCTCTTGTCTCCGTGAATACAGTAAGAAACGATGGTAACTTTAACCACATTTAACAGTACATTAGCAACATGCTAACGAAACATTTAGAAAGACAATTTAAAACTATCACAAAAAATATCATGTAATCATGGATCATGTCAGTTATTATTGCTCCATCTGGCATTTTTCGCTATTGTCCTTGCTTGCTTACCTAGTCTGATGATTCTGCTGTGCACATCCAGACATTTTGCCCTTGTGTAATGCCTTGAACATGGGCTGGCATATGCAAATATTGGGGTCATACATATTAATGATCCCGACTGTTACATCGGTGTTATGTTGAGATTCGCCTGTTTTTCGGAGGTCTTTTAAACAAATGAGATTTACATAAGAAGGAGGAAACAATGGTGTTTGAGACTCACTGTATGTCATTTCCATGTACTGAGCTCTTGTTATTCAACTATGCCGAGGTAAATTCAATTTTTCATTCGATGGCACCTTTAAATCTTTTTAAAAAACTGTTGGCAAAAGGCAAAATGACCAGAAAAAGTGACAAAAATGCCCCAAATGCTTAAAAAATAAGGGCAAATAATTGTGTCTAAAGTGAATTTTCTCATTTTGTGTATATGTTATGTACTTGAGACAAATGGACGATGTTTTTTAAGAGTTATTTTACGGAAATGTTATTTCAGTATTATTTATATACTCCTATAGTATTTTTATATTTTACACTATCACATATTTTAAAGTTTTAGTAATTTTGTTATTATCATTATTTGTCATTTTTATTATTTTAATATAAAATTGTAGCTTTAATTTATTTTTATTTCAGTTTTATATTAATTCTAGTATTAGCTAAATTTCATAACTAATTTATTTCAGTTAATTGCTGAGAAAACATTTCTAATTTAAGTTTCAGTTTGTCTAATATTTATTTTATTTTAGCTTCTTTTCAATTACCAAAGATTTTTAAAAGTTTTAATAGCTTTGGTTTACAATAACAACACTGTTATATGATCATAAATGGCAAAAAAAGCCATAATAAAGATTTAAAAAATTCTCCAGGTGGTTAAACATTGCTCTTTGAAAACACGTTAATTCATTCACTGCTATGTATGATAATAGCATATTTGACTTCATTAGCACATATAATGGCGTTCAGTACTGATTCTACTGAGGCTATGTGAAACAATCTGAATGTTAAGACATTTTACGTGTGATGAGATCATCATACCTTGAGTGCATAGTCCTTACTGCTGCCCAAATCCTGGGCTTCATACACAAACGCAAATCCACCTATAAAGAGAGGGAACATTTTTCATTATTAGGTTTAGTTTAGGTTCACTGTGATGACACCAGTCTGAATTAGATTTTGGCAGATTCAGTTTTGTGCTGACTTGGAATTGTGGCATAAACAGGACGTGAGACAGACTGATTTACGAAAAGACAAGTAGACTATTCTATAAAAAGCAAAAACTTTTTTTGGGGTGGCACATGAGAGTCAGCAACACTATAGAGGTAAATGAATGAGTCAGTCTTCCAGAGTAAATGTGTAACATTCAGCCTTCAGCAGTTATTATTCAACAAACGGACAAAGAAAGAATAAACTCATTACGACTGCAGCGATGACACAAGACAACATTAATGAATCACTGATATGATCTTTGTCTCATTGCACAGCGCAAGCATCCATTTTACACAACATTTCACCAACAGTCAGCGCTGTGGAGGAAATACTAAAAATGAATTTACAATTGATCAGTAGACCCAATATTGAATTAAAAGATTAGTTCACTTTCAAATGAAAATTATCCCAAGCTTTTTTATATTGAGTTATATAAAAATCCTGACACAGCTAAGCTTTATAATGGCAGTGAGCAGGACCAAAAAGTATGAACTGAAGAAAGTGCTTCCATCCACTTCCATCCATCATAAACGTGTACTCCACACAGTTAATAAAGGCCTTGTGAAATGAAGCGATCCGTTTGTTAAAAAAAAAATATCCATATTTAACAAGTTGTGAAGTAAAATATCTAGCTTCCACCAGACCGAAGAAAGTGTAAACTGGCGTTTAAGCTTTTTCCGTAAGTTGAATAGGGAAGGCGTAGGATGTAGTGTAAGCTTTTTGAACTGCAAGAGTTTTACACTTTCTTCGTACACTGAATACAAGTTATTATATGATGAAAGATTACAGATTACAATTTTTTTTCCTCTTTGGAAAAGCATGCAGCAGGAACATGTATTAAGAAAGTAAAAGGGGATTTCAATTTATTTATGCATGAAGACATAAAAATAAGAAATGTCCATTTCACATCTTCCAAGAGTTTTGTTGTTCTGCTCCAAGATTTTGAATAGAAATATTTGAGAACATACCTGACTGATTATTAAAATGAACAATAATAAAATATTGGAAGTATGGCTGCATGAACAGATGTTGACTGACTGCATCAGGTCAACTATGCATGCAAAGGTGTGTATGTCTTTAGATAAACAAAAGTGGCAATGTCAGGTATTTATGGACACTTGAGAAACAATCCTCAAACGGCATGTAACCATGGCAATGGGTAAATGAATACCAGCGAAGGCCTGAGTCAGGCTGCACGAATCAAAAGAAGCTTTCGAGTTTCACATTACAGCGCACTGACATTCACACGCACCACAAATTTGCAAAGAACGGTGCAGAACACAGTAACAGAAGAAGAGCAAGAGACCTCAGGTAAATATGAAGCATACTGAGCCCAAACATTTCATTTTCAAAATTTCTAATAGCACTGGCCAACATTGCAGTCCGGACACGTCATATGATACAAAGAACGTGGTGCAATGAATATACAACTATTATGTAAACAATTCTGACGGAGTCAGATACTTTGTCATTTAAATGATGATTTTACCCAAAGCAACTCATTATACACAGAAATCTGAGGTTGATATTCACAGAGATTCACAGATCACCACTTGCAGAGTTCAAACTTCCAACTTTCTGGTTACCAGACTAGAGCTCTAACCACTATACCTCACCACCACCATGCAAATCATTCCTGTTTACCCAGAATGCCCTCTGTTTCCATTTAAGGCCTGTAGATATCAACAAACAACTGAGCCAGTGGGCCGAGCTAGTTATATGAGGGACACCGATGGACTGAACAAAATACACAACTTTGACAGACAATCAATATATGAACATGGCTATATGAATATAAAGTCAATATATAAACATACATAAAATATGTAGCACAACTATTTGCACTTTTTTGCAAGGGCACATTAATTTGATCAAACGTGACAGTAAAGACATTTGTCATGTTACAAAAGATTTCTTTGTCAAAGTAAACTTTCTATTCATTCAAGAATCCTGAAAAAGGCAAATACATATTAAGCAGCACAACTTCAATACTGATAATAATAATTAATGTTTCATGAGCAGCAAGTCAGCATATTAGAATGATTTCTGAAGCATCATGTGACACTGAAGACTGCATGATGCTTTGCATCACAGGAATAAATTACATTTTAAAACATTCAAATAGAAAATAGTTATTTTAAATTGTAATAATATTTCACAATATTACTGTTTTACGTTATTTAACCTAAAAAACGCAGCCTTGCTGAACATAAGAGGCTTCTAACAGAAACGTAAAAAATGAAACCAGTCCCAAACCTTTGAACAATAGTTTATATATTGTGTATAATTTTATACAGTTCATACACAATATAGATTGACATTATGAAAAGCTTATATACGTTGAGGCTGCATGATATTGGAAAAAACTGACATTGCTATATTTTGTTTTTCTGCAATATGAAAACTATTTCACCGGATGACTTGATTAACTCTATTTGGAAAGAATTAATCATTCTAGAATGATTGGGGTGATTTTGAATCTGCATAGAAAATAATAAACAAATTACAAGCATATATAAATATAACAGAAATTAATTAAACAGTGCTTTGTTTTTCTAGTCTAACAGTATTCAGGTACAGAAATTGAATTATCAAATGTAAAATAACATTGCAGTCTTCACTGCATAAATTCAATATAATTAATCTTTGTTAAAGCTACAAAAGTGATTTTCTCTTTGTGTTTTGTTGTTTGATTAACATTATGACAGACAGCAGCAGGAATATTAGGCTGCTGTCACTTTAAGACCGAATGCACGGATCTAATGTAATGACAGGCAACCGCTTTTTCTTAATTGTTTACATTCATGTGAGCCATAATAAGTGACTGTGTTTATGACATTATGAGGAATACTCAGCATTTTGACATCATTTTGAGTGTATGTGTCCATTCACGCACAAACAGACACGGAAGAGAACGGAAATTGGTGTTCGTGTGCGACTCTGTGTGTGAAAACAGCATGCAAGTTCTGAATTGAGTTCTCTTTCGTGTCTTCTTGCGATCAAATGGTTTAAAATCGCTTGAATGTTTAAACTGACAGGTCCTAAACGTGCAAATTATAAACTTTCGCTCTATGATGGTTTAACTTTGCAATTAATCCAAGAATCATGTGCATTTATCATGTGCACAAAGGTGGCTGGTCTGTATGGATCAACTACGACCCCTATACTACTTAAAATTGCACATTCTGCGAGATATGACTAATATCGCAAATGCACACATCGCAAAATCAATGCCAAAACGATATATCCAGCAGCCCTATCTGTATGCCACCCCCAAAAAATGTACACAGAGAGATAAATATATAATACATGACACTTATAAAATGTGCCATATGACAGACATAAGGCTTTATAGAAATAAGTACCATAGTACTTTGAGTATACCATATTAAATTCCAATGTGCCACAGCACTAAATAGTGATAGCATGATTTTATGATTAAAGGGATGAAAGACCACTAACAAAACATACCATAGTACCACCATTTTTTTACACGTACCATGGTCATGTCATGTTTTTATGGACATATTTCAAAGTATCAACTTATGGAATACACACATGAACTATTATTAACGTGGCCATTCATATAGATGTGCTATTGAATGACTGTAGGCCTATATACAAATGCGTATGTCTGAATGCCTCAAGCACATACAGATGAGCATATGAAATATATGGGTACATGTCAGGTGTTTCAGAGCCAAGTGACTTGCTAACAACTTAGCCAGCTAGTTTTAGTCCATTGTCAATCCACTAAATTCCCGAGCATGCACACACTCACTAAAGTCAATGTTTCTATATGTGAATAATAACATATTATGAGCATTTTACAGTCAAATTCAGAGCTGTTTTAAATAAAATGCTTGTTAGTAACATAAACACAGGTTAGCATGACTAGCCTGATGCTATTTTGAATGAATCTTTTACCTTCCGCAATGACTCGCTTGATCCGGAGCTTCAGCTCTCCGAGCTCCACAACCTGCCCGACGAAGTCGTTCTGATCCCGGCTTGCGGCGCCGCCGGATCCACCGGGCCCGGCCAGGAAATCGAGCGCTGACTGGAAGAGGGACATTTTGTCCCTTTTTTTCCTGTTGCGCCTATTAACCGGAACCGGCACCGGATGGGAGAACAAGGGCACTAACTCAACTAGTGGCGTAACTAGATAATGATTCGTTAATTTAGATTAGAAACTCTCAATTCGAGTATGAAAACATCTCGAGTACTGGTTCCGATCGACCTGTTCTCTCTCAGCAGTATTTCCGCAAGGTGCTGACGTGGGGCGGTGACGTCACGCACACGAGATGCTTTCAAACTCTCCTCTGGTTTGGCAGGTCTGTCTGTCTGTCATATGAAATTTACGTGAGTAAGATGGTTGGAAGTCAGTGTACTGTGATTTTGAAGTGCATTGTATTCTATTCAGACATCAAAGTTAATTGACGTATTACATATACCTAAAATGTTTAGAGTAAGTCTACGATACTGTGGCAATGCCATGGCACAGTGATGCATCAGATGGTACTGAAATTCATGTACCATGGTATTTACATGGTAAGCCTACTGCAAGGGACTTCCATACTACCATGGTATTCCCATAGTACATGTAGCATACCATTCCTAAAACATAGCCTACTTTTTGGTACTAAATCCTTACAAAAAAGTATTGTGGCTTTAGCATTGTGCAGTTGTGGTATCATACTATGGTGCTTTAAAATATACCTTGGTATTATGGCAGATTAGGCCTACTATGGTACTTATGTGGTACTTTTGAAGTGCAGTTAATCAAACTCACCATAGGCATTTAAATATATTCAGTTAGCAGAAGGTTTTATCCATTGACTATAGTGCAATTATAAGGGATTGAAAACAATTGGCTATACATTATGGTGATAAATGTAAGTAATTTTTAACAGTCATTTTCTACTATCTAATTTTCTACTATTGCATATAATTACTGCATTACAGTAATAGTAAAAGGTGAAAATAATCATTAGTCATGATGAAATAAGACAAATATTTATGGTCCTAAAAAATCAGGCTTAATTGTACTTTTATGGAAAACATAATTATATATAATTAAAAAATATGTATTTTTAAACAAATATATATTAATCAATATATAATATTTCTATCTATCTATCTATCTATCTATCTATCTATCTATCTATATCGCGTTTAAGGGTTATATATAGCCCTTAAATGCTATAGATAAGCTGCTGTCCTATAACCAAAAAACACAATTAAAATGAATAAAATCATCATTTATTGGGACTTTCAATTGGGAGGTGACTGTCCAGAACCCCTAAATTTAAACTTATGAAAATGATATTGAAATAATTTTTGCAATTTTTTCCATTGTTGTTTTTTTTAATTTTATATATATATATATATATATATATATATATATATTAAAAAGTGAAGTTAAAAAGTATATTTTATATTTTATTTTTAAATCATGAAACTATATGTAACAAATGTGTCCCACATTTTCATGTCACTACCGAAACAGTGTATGTTGTAGTCCATTGGCTGAGGCTGAGACTGATTTTAACCACACTTTTGACATTTTTGATCAGGAAATATTTCTGTGTCCCTCCCTCTCATAGCTTCTCTTTCATAGTAGGTAGGTACCATTTTGAGTTAAATGTGTTTAAAAGTCTGAAAATCTGTGTGTAACTTTAAGGAATGTCACTAACAAACACCTTTTTTCTGCAATCAAGCAAACATTTTTGGGTTTTATTCCATAAAATTTAGTTTTTATGTGTGTACAACTGTGTAGAACTGTGCTAGCTAACCATGTGCTGATTAGCATCTTTGAGCTAGACTCAAAAGTATCTAAAATTGTCACTACCGAAACAGTCACAACCGCAACAACCTAATTTTTTTTTTAGTGTTATTTGATAAAATTAGTTTTTATGTTTACAGCTGTGTGCTAGCTATCCATGTGCTGATTAGCATCTTTGAGCTAGGCTCAAAAGTATCTAAAATTGTCACTACCAAAACTTGTTCAGTACATTCGGTAACCACGTTTCAGTCGTTCCTGTTTTGGTAGTGACATAATTGTTTTGGTAATGACAAAATGAAACACATAATCGTTTATTTGGAGGAATTTAGTGGTCGCTACCATCACATTATTGTCATTACCGAAAATGTGCTGTCACTACCGAAACACGGGATTATTTGTCAAAAATAAAGTATACTGAATCATCAACTAAGATATTATTATAGTGTTTGGTTCAATGTGTATTCAAACTAATGAATCCTTAACTTTGAAATCAGTATGATAAACTTTATGCATTTTACAAAAAAAGATTGAATTCAAAATACAACAAATCTCATATATTACACTTAAAAAATTGTTAAACTTGTAATTGTCATTGATTCACCATGTGAGTTTTTTTTTTTGTTTTGAGTTTTTCTGATTTACAAGGTAGATGTAAACAAAATCTTAGGTGAATGTAACTTATTATTAAATTATTTATTATTGTGTTTCGGTAGTAACAAATTTGGGGAGAGGAAAAATATTCCAAAACTTTCTAAAAATACAATATGAGAATTAACTGCGCAATTACTAGAAATGTGTACCTTGGATATATATATATATATATATATATATATATATACATTAATCAAACATAACCATAGTACCTTTGCTTGTATTCATTTAGCAGAAGGTTTTAGTGCAAAATATTAATGCTTTCCAAAATGAAATGACTATTTAAAATTAACCTGACACAAACTAGAAAGTAAATAAGTAAAGTTTTACATGCAATCTGATATTAATATTGTGTGCTTAAAACAATATTTCTTATATTTTGTTCAAAATACCCATCATAAAGAAGCAAAAATACTTGATTGAAATATTAACTTTATTTTTTTCCCCTAAAAAAGATCAAATATACAGTTGATATAATTTAATATGCATATTGCTACATAGAAAGTAACTGGAAAGTTTGATCAGAAAGCCATGGTGGAGTGGTTAAACTAGCTGAGGGTAAAGCCCAGGGGTTTACAGTGCTCTTATACGTCTCATAGTAACAACAGTATAGAGAGAGAAGACATACATTCATCAGTTCAACTTTGAGGGACCTCAGAAGGGGTTCATTTGCAACTATAAAGCAAAGTAGTGCAGTTCAGGGCCTGTATGTACAAAGTGTCTCAAAGTACACAGCACAGCTTCAGTATCAGATCTTCTCATTTCAATCACATTATACAACAACGCAAATAACTCAGAGAGGTACTTTGTCAATATGGCCCGTAGAGCACTACTTTTGGAGTAAGCGATTCATTACCAGACAATGCAGCGGTTGTTTTTCTGATAAAGTCAGCAATAAGGAATTTAATCTGTACATATTAAAAATCATGTTAGAAACGTATTTGCATAAAAACAAGTGTTTTCTAATTACAAAAGGACATTCTGGGTCATTTGCAAAGCAGCATAGTCATTAAAACAATAGTCTGCTGATTGAATTGAGCACATCACTTATTAGTGGACATGCATGTCAATGACACAAGTAATTGAATAGTCTAACTCCATCTGCTCAATGCTGCTCTGACACCGTCCAATCATAAAAAAGAACAGTCCACCTGGAACACACAGTCCACAATGCAATGCGAGGTAGTGATACACAGGTACAGTTCACGCTTTCATTCATATCATGTTAAAAAATATAATTATAGAGTGTAGAATGTGGTCGCCTACTCTTTGAGTGTGAAACGGTTCTTTGTGGTATTGAGGTTTGTTACAAAAACATAGAAACAACGGCTTGTGAAGAGTAGCGGGAACAGAACGTACTGTAGCAGAGACCGAATTCTGCAGCAAAGCGGATGAGAAGGAGGGAGTATAGAAAGGTTTCTTGCTTTGCATCATTAATTGATTTAATAATCGGTTAATCGGATTTGTGAACGGCGTGAATCTCACAAAACCTGTCTGTAATATGTCAGTCATATTTCACCCCACAACCAGAAGAAAAACTGTACATTACATTTTTTAAAAATGTAATATTGTATAAAATTACTGTAATGCAAAGTATAATGAGAATTATTTATGCTCTTAAAAAAAAATCAGGCCTAATTTTCTTAATTTTATGAAAAACATAATTACATATAATTTTTTTAATAAATATAGTAAAAAATATGATATATTAGTAAATATATTATTATGCACACACACACACACAAGCTCACACACTGTTTTTCTCATGGGGACCAAAAACAAATGTCCCACAAGGTCAAAAATTACTGGTATTACTGTCCTTGTGGAGTTATTTATGGAAGCTTGTTTCTGCCACTACTCACACTCTCACAATTGTAACTTTTTTTCTCAGAATTGCGAGATTTAAACTCAGAATTGCATGGTATAAAGTCAGAATTGCGAGTTATAAAGTCAGAATTGCGATGTGATATCAGGTCAGAATTAAATATAGTCACAATTCTGAATTTTTTTTCCTCACAATTGTGTTTTTATCACGCAATTCTGACTTTTTTCTCAGAATTGTGAGTTATAAAGTCAGAATTGCGTGATATAAACTTGCAGTTGCGGCTAATAAAGTCAGAATTGCAAGATATAAATTCATAATTCTGAGGAAAAAACCCCATCTTTTTCCACCCTCACAAATGGACATTATAACACACAATTCTGAGACAAAGTGAGAATTGAGAGATATAAACTCGCAATTGCGAGAAAAAAAGTCAGAATTGTGAGATAAAAAGTCACAATTACCATTTTTATTTTATGGCGGAAAAAAGATTGCATAGTCAATTGGTCATCACAACGTAGGGTTTATCCAAACCGATCTCACTGCAATTTGTACGTATTTTACGAGGTGGCTAATTTGTATGAATTCGTACATCACTTTTATGAATTCATAAGTTTTTTGCTAAATCGTACATGTTTTATGAGTATTTTATGAGCTTCTAAACCTACCCGTCACTGGGGTTTAGACAAATCATATGAATTCATACGAGTGAGATGCCGTTGGTTTATCAGGTACACACGCAAGCACGCACACACGTTTGTTTTTGTGAATTGTGGGGACATTCCATAGGCGTAATGGTTTTTATACTGTACAAACCATATTTTCTATCCCCCTACACTACCCATCACAGGAAACTGTGCACATTTTTACTTTTTTATGACTTATAAGCCTTTTGAAAAATGGGGACAAGGGGTAATGTCCTCATAAGTCACCCTCTCCTTGTAATACCTATGTCATACCCATGTCATTACACAAATTTGTGTCCTGATGTCACACACACACACACACACACACTCATACATACATATACAATATATATATATATATATATATATATATACACACACACACACACACATTTTTTTTTCTCTTTTGACTTGGGGTGAAATGTGAGATTTGCCAAATTATGTATGAATGAGATATAAAGTGATTTGGGTATCTGCACTACAGATTTGACTACTGTGGTAGTGTTAAGCCACAAAGAAAGACATTCACAATGATTCAAAGAGACACAAAGGAGAACGAGCTCAGAAAACGTCGAGCAATGTTTTTTTTGTTTTTTTTGTTATTTGTTTTGTTTTTTTGTAATGCATTTACTAAAAAAAGACAGACAAATAGCTTAAAATCTATTTATGGTGTCAGATTTGGTAGCTGTTAGTTTAAAAGTAGTATTTCCACAGCTTATGAAGCCATGAAACAGATGAGGGTTAAAATGTGTTACAACAGATAGAAAGAATGAATTCACAGGTTAAAACAAATTAATTTATAAAATATGACAATTTAGGCTTGAAAAAACGTATTGCCCATAATTCTAGTTATTGCTGGATTGGTTTGGTTAATTTTACTCTTTGGTCAGTTAAATTGTAAACCTCTAGAATCCAGGATGACATGGCTCACGGTGTTGAGAGACGTACTACATCTAGGCCTCTGTAATGCGACCAAAATGTGCTTCTGTGGTCTATATTATTTAGTCTTCTAATACACGAAACATATAGAAACCTGTGTATTACTACAACTGAACATGAATTAAACGATCTGAAAGTGTGTGTGTGTGTGTGTGCGCGTGCGTGTGTGTGTGTATGCGTGTAGCCAGACTAAACTATTTGGATCTTTTAGACGTTTAACACAGTATCTACATCGGACAAGTGCTGCAGCACGTGGCAACACGACAAAACTAAATCGCTCCGGTTAAAATGAACAGAGCTGTCTACACTGTAAGCACTTGATCCAGATGCCCCGTTTCTCCATTTCTATTTCTGACTACTCCAGCCACATCTAAAATGATGTGATTTCATTTAAAATCTATAAATTGTATTCTTTACATGTTAAAATAACTTCTGACCGTTATATATCAAAGCCATCTCTAGATGTTTCTGGTCTGATGTACTAATTTGAATCATTTTTTATTTAACCATATGCATCTGCAGTTGTAAGAATACTAAAATATGTAAAATTAAGTATAATATTATCACACGCAAAATCATTTTTATAAGAGGATCTCTGTTGAAAATAATTATTTTTTTTCAGCTGATTTTATTGTCATTTTACTAATCGCTTAAGCCTAGTCTCAAGCCTGCAGCTGAATGGTCTGTGAACGCTTCCAGTGTAGACGACCTCAAGTTGTCGCAATGTCGGCCACTTCCAGTGTAGACACAGACGTGTTTGAATAGACCCTTGGTTTGTGTTCAACTTACTGACTAGCCATTGTGAAACTTTCCCATTCCAATATCTCCAACAAATCCTCTGTATCCCCATGAGCAGCTGTCTGCTTCTCCTTTCTACTTTAGTTGTTCTACAATACACACAGATTTGATAGTGAAACACCTGTATAATACATTCACAAGGTAGACAGCTGTCATGGTTAGGTGTCAGGGCTCTGGCAGTATCGTTCAGACACATGTGCATCGCACGGTTACCCCGAGTCTCGTGCACAACTCTTTTCTCTGTTTGTCTGCCGAATGCTCTCCATCCGGGCGGCAATTCTGGAGCACCTTTCATCTGCGGCTTCTTTTGTTTGCTTTTTCATCCCGTTTCTGTCAGAAGAACATGTACTGGTTGTCGATCGCTCTCTTGCGCCCCCTGTCGAGCGGCTCTAGTTCATAGTCAGAGTCCCGGTTGGGCAGTAGGGGCGGCAGCGGGTTGGGGTGTCGGAGCAGGTTTCTGCGGCCCACCGACTCGCTCCGGCGCAGGGGTACAGGAACGGGCCGATCTGGAAGGGAAGGGAGTGTGCGGCGCGGGAGCGCAGCTAACGCTGATGGAGGCAAACACGACTGGGCCATGGCAGGGCTGGAGTGAGGGCATGAACTATCTGGACTATAGTGAGCCAGACTCGGCTCTGAGCTCCAGCGAGAGAAGGGCACCAACACCGGAGAGCCATGAGCCGAACTCTGACCTAGAGAGAACAGAGAACACACTTCATCAGCTCAACAGTGAGAGAACAGTTTATATATATATATATATATATATATAAATAAAAATAAAAAAAAATCACTAGTTTTTATTTGTTTAGCATTTTGGTTTTCAGTTTAATTTTAGTTAGTCTTATAGGTAGATGAAGTTTTCATTTAGGTTTCGATGAACACATAAAATGTAGAAAACACAAACTGCTTCATCTGTCTATGATGACAAACACCACTCAGAAGTTCAATGCTTTTATACCTTTTGACCAATTACTTTCTATGAATTTTGTGAATGACATTTACAAAAAGCAATTTCTAGAGCTGAACATCTCTAAATAACACATATTACTTTTGTTAAATATATTTTTATTTAAAGAGGACCAATTATGCCCCTTTTTACAAGATGTAATAAAAGTCTCTGGTGTCCCCAGAATGTGTCTGTGAATTTTCAGCTCCACTGATCATTTATTATAGCTTGTTGTAAATGCCCACTTTGAGTGGAAGAAAAAAATGTGGTTTTCGTGCATGTGTCTTTAAATGCAAATGAGCTGCTGCTTCCAGAAGAGGGCGGAGCCTGTACAGTCCGTGCTTTTTGGTTTTGATTATTATCTCTATTGTGGTCATGCTCGAGTGACATTGCAGTTCTTTGTCGTTATGAAAGTTAATTTTTTGCATGTGTTTAAACAGTTTACACTTGGCACGCGCACAGAAAGCTGGCTGTCAGACGGCGCATCCTGTGAGTATTAAACTGATTTCTCTTACACATCTTATTGCACTTAAACTGTCAGATACACACAAGGTTATGTCAAAAACACACAAAGTTCACAAGCAGTCAGTTATGTCTGTGAAGGTAAACAGCAGGGAAAGAAATCTTATGTGTAAAATAGATCTGTGTATTGAAGTAACAGCAGCGTGATATACAGTACCTTCTGCTATATATACTGTTAATATAAACCAAACAACAAAAGAAAAACATAAAATCACTCACTGCACTTGATTGAATAACTTTAGTAGCTTTAATAAGAATAAATTTCTTACTTAATGCTGCTGTTAAAGGTGCTTTAACAGCACCTTTTTTTTCTGCTGTTAAAGATTACATCTTTTCAAAAGATGTAATATAAGTCTAAGGTGTCCCCTGAATGTGTCTGTGAAGTTTCAGCTCAAAATACCCCATAGATTTTTTTTTATTCATTTTTTTAATTGCCTATTTTGGGGCATCATTAAATATGTGCCGATTCAGACTGCACGGCCCCTTTAAATCTCGTGCACACCCTCCCCCAGAGCTCGCGCTTGCCTTAACCAGCATAAACAAAGTTCACACAGCTAATATAACCCTCAAATGGATCTTTACAAGATGTTCGTCATGCATGCTGCATGCATGGATCGGATCATGTGAGTATAGTATTTATTTGGATGTTTACATTTGATTCTGAATGAGTTTGATAGTGCTCCATGGCTAAAGCTAACATTACACACTGTTGGAGAGATTTATAAAGAATGAAGTTGTGTTTATGAATTATACAGACTGTGTTTAAAATAAGTGTTTAAAAATTAAAATAGCGACGGCTCTCGTCTCTGTGAATATAGTAATAAACGATGGTAACTTTAACCACATTTAACAGTACATTAGCTAACAAAACATTTAGAAAGGCAATTTACAAATCTCACTAAAAATATCATGTAATCATGGATCATGTCAGTTATTATCGCTCCATCTGCCATTTTTCGCTATTGTTCTTGCTTGCTTACCTAGTCTGATGATTCAGCTGTGCACAGATCCAGACGTTAATACTGGCTGCTCTTGTCTAATGCCTTGAACATGGGCTGGCATATGCAAATATTGGGGGCGTACATATTAATGATCCCGACTGTTACGTAACAGTTGGTGTTATGTTGAGATTCGCCTGTTTTTCGGAGGTCTTTTAAACAAATGAGATTTATATAAGAAGAAGGAAACAATGGTGTTTGAGACTCACTGTATGTCATTTCCATGTACTGAACTCTTGTTATTCAACTATGCCTAGATAAATTCAATTTTTAATTCTAGGGCACCTTTAAATGCTCTAGTGAGGAGATAAACATGGCAGACTGTGTACACCTCACTCAGGGGAGGAGCTAAGCTATTAGGGCAGATTCCGTCACAAGTCATGGGCGGAGCTTCCTCCTACTCTTACGTAAGAGTAAGAGAAATCTGGAACAGCTCGTTTGGAAAGACTATTTATTATTTATAGGGATTATAAAAAAAGAGTGGGTGGATTTTTTCCATTATAGGCTGGTTGTTTACACACACTGTGGACACATCTGTGTTTAAACACCTTATAAAAATGAATTTTGCATAATAGGTCCCCTTTAGTATTACTGTTATTACACTATCGTTCTAAAGTAAGATTGTTTTTTTGGGGGGGGGGGGCATGGAGAAATAATACATTTATTTAGTAAAGATGCATTAAATTGATCACGTGTGACAGTAAAGACATATATAATTTTACAAAAGATTCTATTTGAAATAAATAACGTACTTTTGAACTTTCTATTCAATTCATCAACAAATCCTGAACAAATGTATCATGGTTTCCACAAAAATATTAAGCAGCCCATTTTCAATCGATAATATTAATAAATGTTTCATGAGAAGCTATACTCAGCATATTAGAATGATTTCTGAAGGATCATGTGACACTAAAGAATGGAGTAATGATGCTGAAAAGTCAGCTTTGATCACAGGAAAAAAAAAAAAAAAACACTAAAATATATTCATAGAATTTTTTTTTGTTTTTTGGATCAAACAAATGTAGCCTTGGTGTAAATAACTTCTTTCAAAGATATGAAAAATTCTTACCGACCCCAAACCTTTGAATGGTAGTGTAATAAATTACTGACTAGTTTTGACTTTTTTTTTTTTCTTTTTTTTTTAACAGTATTTTACTACATTAAATATTTCCTCAATTACCACACAATACTCCTTGTATCCCATAGAGGGCATCGTCTTCACATGTACAACATCTGCATCCTCTGCTAGTATAACAGTAAGTGTGTGTGTGTGTTTGAGTGTATTGAAGTGTGTGCACAAAATAGAGCATGTTAGTAAATGTGTGTGTTAAAACACAGTATTAGGCTTTGTGTATATGTGTGTGTTTGTGCTTGACCACATTATGACAGCTTGTGAGGGTGGGACAGCAGGAAACAGAGACTTGATGGCAGGTTAGTCTGTTGTTGTGATGATATGCATTAAAGTGTATGGATGCGAATGTGTTTGTGTGTTTGAGAGAGTGCATGTTTCCTTGTGTCAGGTCTCTCAGAACTACTAAAACCCATCTAAACCACAAAGCACAAGAGGGAAACGCTCCTGCCGAGCTTTGAGTGTGTGTGTGTGTGTGTGTGCGACAGACAGAGACAAAAAAGAAATTGTATGCATGTTTTCAGCTGCCCGAACATTTCCAGATCAATAACTGCAATGTAATATTTTATTTCATTTTTATTATATACTATTCTATATTATATTTTAACAGTGCAATAAAAATAGTCTTTGTTACTGACACTGCTTGTATGATTATAAACTAGTCAAAGATTATTTATACATTTTTATTATGCTATTTAATGTGGTTTACACACAAAGTCCAACATTAATTCTTGCCAAGCACCAAATGTGTGAAAAAATTGGCTTTGGTGACTAAATCAAACACGGTTACTTGCCAGTTGGCCGAAAACTATTACGATCTGCAACATCAGATGGTTTACATCAAACTGTAAAAATGACTCATGTTTCAAATCAAGTCGTCTAAAAAAACATCTGTTGCGATTTAAGCAACAATATATTGTATGTGCAAAAAGATGCCTTTTTCCCTCCAAATGTGTTATATTGCTTGCATTAAGCCATCAGAACAAAAATATGAGGAGCAAAATCACAATAGGGCTTTTCACACTTGAGATAGTTAACCCAGGGTCATTGTGAACCCTGGGTAAACAAAACCCTGCGCTATCTTGCTTCATGTTTCACAATGCACAATTTACCTGGGGTTAATAATTAATCCTAGGCATTCACATAAACTTGACATTGCTTTTTATAAACTTTTTAAACTTTTCATAAACTTTTGACATTCTTAAACCCTGGGTTAGCGTCCTTATTTGCATATTTGCGGCGTCTGTGTTATTGATTGGAGGACAGCAGTGCGCGACCTGTACTTTAAGTACACTTTAAGTACTTCGATACCACAGCAAAAATCTAGCTTTTAATAATTAAACATTATTAAACACAAGTGAACAGTCAGTAAAAAAAATAAGAACAAATACACAAATTACAAGCATAGATAAATACAATACAACAAAGTTACAAATAAAGTAAGATCTAACAGTAGTATTAAGGTACAGAAATGTAATAATTAAGTGTAAAATAACACTATAGTGTTCACTGTATGGATTACATAATAAATTAATCTTTGTTCAAGATGTGTTTTGTTGTTTTATTAACATTAAAGACAGCGGCAGATTTTTATAGGCTGCTGTCACTTTAAGACCGAATGAACATTCAATATAATGATACACATCTGATTTCTTTCTAAACTGTTTACTTTCACTTAAGACATAACTGACTGTGTTTACTGAGAATACTTACTGAGACGGGTATTTTAGCATTACACACACCACTTGAAACTTCTATAGAATAATCATTCCAAAAGTTCAAAAAGGTTGAAGCGAATTATAAGGGTCTTTGCAGTGGGATGTTTCCATTAATCTCACGCCATAAAAGCATTCTGAGGTGCAAATACATTCTCAGACTCAGCCAGACGCACGAGCGCTCTTCTCCGTGAGCATTTGAGCATGCTGTTAATAATAGCTTAGAGCGCCATCTGCTGTTAAAAACTAAGCACAGAATCGATTTGTGATGCATTTGGAAAAGATCAGAAACGATACACGAATCGCGATGCATCGATAGTATTATCCCAGCCCTAGTAATTTAATTGTTTAGTTTGTCTCATGTCCCATAAGATTACATGGAGAGGGCAGGATTTATGACCTATACTGGGACCAGCCACCTGGGGGCGATCGAAACGTTTTGGCTTCACTTTTCAGGACTTGTGAGGCACACTTGGTACATGCAGGATTCTTTTTTGCCTCTTCTTGCGCTTGAATGGTTTAAAATCGATTGAATGTGTAAATTGTCAAGAAAAAAAAAACATGCAAATGATAAAAATTTCACTCGTGTGCCGAACCGTGGGGCCTGGTTTGTGCAACTGCGATCTGTTGCACCCCTAGCAGACTGTACTACCAAGTTTATACTGAATGGACTTTTCGGACTATAAAGATAAGAATGAAACGGCCTCTTCTTCACGCCAACTGACATTTTCCATCACCATTTAACAGTTTCTGTGTGATTCTGTGACGGTCCAAAGCACGTGAATATGAGGCACGTGATTGATTGTCGTTTGTTAAGCTTCTAACATTCTAACACTGCATCTTTTCACACTCAGGAGCAGGGATTCATAACCCTGGGTAAAAAGCTGTGCTATATATATTTATATGTATACATTTCTCTAGTCTCACCTGTGTGAGTGGGGTTTACCCGCACGTAACTGGCCAACATAACGTCACACGCGGCGCCGCATTCCAGTGGGATCGGACAGTTGCGGAAGTGACTCAGCATGTCCATGACTGATGGGAAACGCAGGTGCTGCACACGACACTGACCCCATTCGGTTAAAGATAGACGCAGATGCTGGAAAGGAAGAAAAACAGTGGAAAATGCAATATAAATACAGACATAAACAGAAAAAAATGAGCAACAGTAATATTGATGTGAATAGTGATAAAATATAAAATGTGTTATTTTAATTATTTTAATGTATTTATATTTAAGCAAATATAACAAAATTTTAATTAATAAAATATTAAATGCACTTAAATAGAAAGGAAGTTATTTTGCATTTTCAAAAAACATTATAATGATGCCTTTAACATGATGCCTTTAAAATAAATTCTAAATATATAATATATAATAATAATAATAATAACACATAAAAAAAAAAAAAAAAAAAAAAAATTGAGCAATACCCATTTGGTCACTGATATACTGTACATCCCTAATAAAAATAATATTCATGATAATGATGATGTTGAGGTCATTACCTTTGCTCTGCCCTGATAGTTAAACGTGAGGACATAGTCTCCTCTCCGTGTCTCGCTCTGTCTCACCAGGAAGTTCCCATGACCGCTGACCCCAGCATGCTGTACAAGGTAGGCAGCCCGCACTCGTGATATGGGTCCATGGAACCATGGGTAAGAGGACAGGAAGTGATCCGTTTTGTTGTAGGCGTGCTCTGTGAGTCCAAAGCCCAGAGAGCCTGCGGAGGCACACGTGAGACAGTATGTTTACAGACATCGAAATATGACTCTTATCTGATTTTCAACCAAAAGCAAGCGGTCGATTACCACGAAAAATAGTTTCATCTCATCTGTTGGTTTGTAAAAATGAATGAAAAACATGTTGCAGTGGAAATCTATGCAGCGAATGTATAACCAAAACATATGAAAAATAAAGACACCATTAAATTAAAAACTGAGGGTTTTGATCCCAGTTATTAGATCCGTTTCAAACGAATTGACAACAAATGCTTTTTCAAGCTGTTTGCATTAATATAAATGTGGAGGAAGACAGAAAGTGTGTATATGTGTTTGTGTGGGTGACTCACCCTGGCCGCTTGGCTCTGTGCTCCCTCTGTGAGCTGCATTTAGCGAGTCACTAACAGGAAATGGTTCTCCATCCCCACTATCTGACCTGGAATCACACACACACACTCTCATAAACATCTATAAGCTTCTTTAACTGCATGATGAAGAGGTCCCAGAATGTCACACATCACACGTGCTTAAGGCACTTCGAAATAGTTTCATGACTAAAAAAGCAAAAAAGCCTTTTTTTTAGGCCCTAAAAGTATGTGGACACTTATATCACACTTACAAATGTGTGAATGCTATATATCAAACCAGATGACATTTATTTTAAAGGTGCCATCGAATTGAAAATTGAATTTACCTCGGCATAGTTGAATAACAAGAGTTCAGTACATGGAAATGACATACAGTGAGTCTCAAACACCATTGTTTCCTCCTTCTTATATAAATCTCATTTGTTTAAAAGACCTCCGAAGAACAGGCAGATCTCAACATAACACTGACTGTTACGTAACAGTCGGGATCATTAATATGTACGCCCCAATATTTGCATATGCCAGGTCATGTTCAAGCATTAGACAAGGGCAGGATGTGCACAGCTGAATCATCAGACTAGGTAAGCAAGCAAGGACAACATCGAAAAATGGCAGATGGAGCGATAATAACTGACATGATCCATGATTACATGATATTTTTAGTGATATTTGTAATTTGTCTTTCTAAATGTTTCGTTAGCATGTTGCTAATGTACTGTTAAATGTGGTTAAAGTTACCATCGTTTCTTACTGTATTCATGGAGACAAGAGCCGTCGCTATTTTCATTTTTAAACACTTGCAGTCTGTATAATTCATAAACAACTTCGTTCTTTATAAATCTCTCCAACAGTGTAGCATTAGCCATTAGCCATGGAGCACTATCAAACTCATTCAGAATCAAATGTAAAACATCCAAATAAATACCATACTTACGCGATTATACATGCTGCATGACGAACACTTTGTAAAGATCCATTTTGAGGGTTATATTAGCTGTGTGAACTTTGTTTATGCAGTGATAGAGTCAAGAGCTCTGGGGGGGGAGGGGGCAGAGAGCGCAAGCAATTAAAGGGGCCGCAGCCTGAATCAGCATATTTCTAATGATGCCCCAAAATTAGCAGTTAAAAAAATTAACTAAAAAAAAATCTATGGGGTATTTTGAGCTGAAACTTCACAGACACATTCAGGGGACACCTTAGACTTATATTACATCTTGTAAAAAAAACGTTTGATGGCACCTTTAAAGAAAATGTTTAAAATAGATTATTTTATTTCTATTTAAGTAAATGTAATTGTTGTAATTAATAAGTTATTTGCAATTTTAATTCATTTTTTTTTTATAAATTATGAATAAATGACTTTATATTATATTATATTATATTATATTATATTATATTATATTATATTATATTATATTATATTATATTATATTATATTATATTATATATTATTCAGGGGTTGTACAATAAAACTGAAACCACAATAATTTATTAGTATGGTGTAGGGCCTCCTTTTGCAGCCAATACAGCATCAACTCATCTTGGGAATGAGAAATAAAGTCCTTCACTGAGGCCAGTGGGATTTTGAGCCATTTTTCTTCCAGAACAGTGTTAAGGCCACCATGTGATGCTGGTGGAGAAAACATTTTCTAAATTGCTCCTCCAAAATACCCCAAAGTGACTCAAAAATATGTAGATCTGGTGACTTCGCAGCCCATGGGAGATGTTCATAAAACCATCAAACCATTCTGTCACAAGTCTTGTTGTATGTATTGGTGCATTATCATGCTAAAACACTGCACCCCCTTCAGGGTATGAAGTGTAAACCATTATGTGTGCTCATGGTCCTCTAGTTCGGTAGTCCTTGGCAGTGATATTGCAGCCCAAACCATCACTGATCCACCGCCATGCTTCACTCTGGGCAGCAACAGTCCGGGTGTTGAGCCTCTTTTGGGTTTCTCCATACCGTAACTCCCACAGAAATCAGAGAACAATACATGTTTTACATTGTCCACAGCCCAAGATTTTGCTCTGTTGGCATCAATGAAACCAACGTTTAGCATTGGCACGAGTGACCAAAGGTTTGGCTATAGCAGCCCGACCATGAATATTGACTCTGTGGAGCTTTGGTGGAAACAGGAGAGTCGAGATGCGCATTTAATTCTGCATTGAGGTGGGCAGCTGTGGTTTTATGTTTTTTGGATACAATCCAGGTTAGTACCTGCACATCCCTTTCAGACAGCTTCCTCTTGTGTTGACAGTTACTCCTGTTGGATGTGGTTCGTCCCACATTACATTACTGTAGATCTCGATACACCACAAAGACTTGCTGTTCTGGTCACAGATGAGCCCATTTTGTCTCATCTGATATGTCTCCCATTATGTTGTAGGAACTGAAAATTTGATGTACAGCTGTGCCCTTGCTCTGCTAATTCAACCTTCACACTCTGCTCTTACTGAGGGAATGTAAAATCAGTGAAGGTTGGCCACCAGGCCGCGCATATATAGGCGTGAAACCTCCAACAATATATATTGGCCAGAGTTTCAGTTTCATTGTCCAACCCCTGTGTGTTGTATATTACACATCTGAATATTATACATATTACACATGAGAAATATATCTATCTATTTATCTATCATGAAAAACTGGGAGAAATTTGTGACTAATTGAAAATAAATAAAAAAATAATAAAATATGAATGTAATGAATACAGCAAGAAACATACGCTATAGGACGAGAATTAGACAAAAACAGACATCGCTTTAAAACCAACAGGGACGAAATGAAGGAAAGAACAGAGGAAGAGAGCAGAAGCAAGACTCAGGGAGGGGCGTTTGGGGAAGTTGCGGGAGAAAGCAACACAAAAGCTTTTGGTTCGAGGCAGGAAATGTGGCTTGTAATTCTTGGAGAAGCAAAAACGGCATATGATGCTCTTATGTCAAGACGAACATATACACACAGGGTGGACCGAAAAAATGGGGTAAAAAAAAAAGAAACATAAAAAAACAAAACGAGACAAAAAAAAAAGAGTGAAGGGGGCATAGAGAGAAAGGAGGCCATGAGATGTGCTGAGTCGAGTTCTTGAGATTCTTAGTAATCAGAATAACAGGAAGACCTCACTCTCTCTCTTCCTAAAACTCACATTGATATATTCACACAGGCTTGAGTTCTCAGTACCCTCACACCAATAAAAGGAAATGAAACACATTTGTGTGCACACACACAAACACACCTTTTATGACAGACATAGCATGTGGGGAACACATAGATGGTATGTACGGACATGTCTGCAAGTAAACAAACAGACTGACATCTAAATTAAGACTCTTAAAACTACTAAAATACATGAGTAACCAAACTTGTTAAAATAGAGCTGTTGTGTTACTGTGTGTGTGTGTGTGTGTGTGTGTGTGTGTGTGTGTGTGTGTGTGTGTGTGGTTCCGGTAAACCCTACGTTATGGGGACAAAATGTCCCCACAAAGATGGCAATATCCAAAATATACAGTTTGTACAGTCTAAAAATCATTACGTCTATGGAATGTCCCCATAAAACAAGAAAACCTAATGTGTGTGTGTGTGTGTGTGTGTGTGTGTGTGTGTGTGTGTGTATGTGTGGAAGAGGAAGTGAGTGGGTTTTCTCAGTAGGGGAATGTCAGGAAATTTTGCAGATGTCTGGAATCTTCAGAAGTAAGTTTAGTTCAAATGCAGAAAGCGCCGCTCTCACCTGCTGGTGATACATTCTCTGAGCTCTGTTGTCCAAGAGCTCACCTGCTGCTCATTATCGGCCTCAAATATAAAACTACCCTGATGACCAGTAACCTGAGCAGAAAGAGAGAGAGAGAGAGAAATAGAACAGAGAGAACACAAGAAAATACAAGATATAGAAATGAACTTGGCTGATTACTTTGTGATTGTCAGCATCAGTTGATGAACCGTTGTTGGGTTGTGTCAGTTTCAAGACCGCTTAATGAATAATGGCATGTCCTGTTTTACAATATATATATTTTTTAATTTAGTGAGTGAAAAAATTAAAAAAATTTATGTTTCATTTCAACAATACTTCATTAGCTACAATAAAATTATAAGAATATAAAATATACACACACATACACACATCGCTTTAAAACCAACAGGGACGAAATTTAAAATTTAAAATTTAAAAACAAGCTAGTCACATATATAAATGAATAAATATAAATATATACACAATTTTCACCCTGTTTTTTACCAGTTTAATTACTTTTATTTAAATATATAGTCTGTAATATGAGGCCATAAAAACTGCATGCATAGTAATTATAAAGATTGTTTGAATAGTTTTAGATAGATAATAGCTAATGTCACACCACAGAGCGCTGCCGTCGACTCATCTGCTTTATATCGGCTGTCAGCGACCTTGCTCTCTAGATATCAGCACAGACCAAAGGAAAACCCATTTTGGTCGACCACTAATCATGACGACTTCAGCAAAAAGCAAAAGATAGACTGAGCTCTCCTTTTTTTTTTTTTTTTGTAAAACATGAAGATCATGTTCTCCAGCATGATTTGAGTTGTTCAAAGGAGCATCTTGAGCATCTGACCGTCTGTATAAAAAGTCACATTTGATTAGCAACCTTGAAATAGTGCATCATTTGAAATATTTTAGAATAATTTTTCATATATTCATAATAAGGTTTCAGACAGTATTTTAAAAACATGAAAATCTTATAAACGTGGATTTCCAGGTTCAAATGAAAAACAAAAATATCCCAAATTTTCAATGTGGTGTTAAACTTTTGGACCCAACTGTATATATTATTTATAAATTGAATTTAAACGAACATTTATTGCATGCAATATTTACTAAAACTTGCACTAAAACCATTTTGAATATAGGATGTGCACCATGAAAAGCAGATGATCTTAAAATGGCCGAATACCATCCAAATTGATCGGCCTGGTCAAGAGATCAGGTTTTTTTTAATGAAATGAGCCAGTGTGTGTCTTCATTCACCTTTAAGACAAATGTGTTCATGTTGTCTGGCATCTCTAGGCGATTACAGCGTCGAATCTCTTTGATGTCTGAACAGTGTACGGTAAGCTTTGGCGTTTTGTAGTCCTAAAACACAAACAAAGCAAAACAACTTTATTATATAATCATATTACAAGTTCGAAAATATCCTTTATATTGTGCCTGTATATTGTCTTTATGCTTTAAATGCATTAAACGTTTTCTCCTTGAATTGATCACTTCTGCTTACATTATTCTCATATTTCAGTTGCTCTGGATAAAAGCGTCTGCTAAATAATTAAATGTAAGATTTTATGCCGAGCAATAAACTGTGATTTGGACTCTCGTAGTGAAACAAAACCCAATAAAACATAATAATGTACCACTCAGACACAATATGACAAATAACAACTTTGTCACCGATGATAAAACACATTTTTTAGTGCATGACACACTCCATGAACGTTATCCAGTGTGGGTTTGAGCAGAGAGAGGGAAATGAGAGGGGGATGATTTTCTTGATCTACTGGGATTAGCTAAGAATGTTCATCTGGAAATTAAGAGAGAATAGAGCTACGACCCGTGATCCGAAACCTTCGACCTTCGCCTACACACACACACACACACACACACACACACACACACCGAATCTCCTTGGGAAAAAAATAAGAGCGGATTCCGGGAAGTTGTGAGAGCTGCAAATGAATCCGGACGCTCTGAGCTGCAGGAATTTCCAGCGTGTATCCCGTCAGTTGTGAAACATCAGAGATTTAGGAATGAAGAAGCTCTTTCTCTCTCAAACAAAATCTGTCATTTTGAGTGAGTCAGGCTAAATCATGGCTTAAAATAGCTTCACACGCACTGGCTTGTGCCAAAGTAAAGGTGCCGTAATACTACAATCTTTCCTCTTTGAATTTCAGTCAACCCTCACACAGAGGAGAGGAGAAAACACCACTGACTCATTCACATCCACATGCTTACACATGCACATTTGCACACTTCTGCACTAATTCCAGTAGAACAAGAAGTGATTGAAGTATTAACCACCACACACACAAACAGTAAAGCAGATGATTTGTTTCTCTTCTCCAATTTTCCTCGCCAAGGCAAATGCATGAAACTCACAGAGCAGATTTCCACAAAAGTGATTCTATAATATATTTCAGACTCAAGAAGACCGTTTCTGAGAATCAGTGTCGAGGGTGTGCAAGTTCACGAACCACAGACCGATCAGCTTGTCAACTAAGATTTACTACAAATTGCTGGATATTAATGTCTTAAACTGTTATGCTGTTGATATCCTTGTGTCTTGTTCAATTTCAACTCCATTATCACTGAACATCAACACATACATATACATACATATGTTTATGAACAAAAGATTATTAAAAAGGATTATTTTAACTAGTATGCGGCTACAAAAACAATTATTTAAACTAGTAGCACACATACAGTTGGAAACAAAATATTAGTGAAATTAATATATACATTGTAATGAAGAGACCAATCTCGAATCTACCTTTTCTGTCAAAAATATTAGAAAAGAAAGTATCCTCACAACTATGTTAATTTTAGAAGGAATGGTATCTGCAACGATTTCCAGTCAGACCGTATCACAGTGCTGATACTGCTCTCCGGCGAGCAGAGTTACAAATGATTTGCTCTTATCATCAGATCGTGGTTGTATCTCTGTTAGTGTTACTGGATCTCAGTGCTGCATTTGACACTTTCGACCACAATATTCTTTTGAAAAGTCTCTAAAATTATGTTGGCATTAGTGGAATTGCATTGGCATGGTTCAAATCATACTTATCTGACCGTTACCAATTTGTAGCAGTAAATGAAGAGAGGTCGTATCGATCACGAGTTCAATATGGAGTACCGCAAGGCTCAGTACTAGGACCGTTGCTTTTCACTCTGTACATGCTACCCTTGGGAGAAATCATTAGGAAGCACTCTTACGCTGATGATACTCAGCTCTATATTTCTTCGCCCCCTGATGAAACACAAAATTAACCGAATGCATAGTTGATTTAAAAAACTGGATAACTAGTAATTTCTTACTAATTATTAGAGATTCTAATTATTAGACCAAAAACCTCAGAGCAAAATAAGCTCCAAGAATACTGTTTAACGCTTGATGGCTGCTCTGTCAAGTCTTCGTCGTCAGTTAGGAACCTGGGTGTGCTCTTTGATACCAATCTTTCATTTGAAAACCACATTAAAAATATATCTAAATTACGACATACTGTATGCTCTAAATGACAAATGCAGAAAAGTTAGTTCATGCGTTCATGACCTCAAGGCTAGATTACTGTAATGCTCTACTGGTTGGTTGCCCCGCACGCTTAATAAACAAACTCCAGCTGGTCCAAAATGCAGCTGTTTGAGTTCTTACTAGAACCAGGAAGTATGACCATATTAGCCCGGTTCTTTCAACACTGCCTTGGCCCCCTATTAAACATTGCATACATTTTTTCTTATTTAGCACCCAAACTCAGAAATGGTCTTACTAGCCTTGTTCAGGGAGCAGACAGAGTGTAAATCTGTCAGTTTAAATCAAGACCTCTTTAATCTGGCATACACATTATCAATTTATTTTATTCAAATCAGTTAAATGATTGTTAGGCTGTATAAATTAGGTCAACCGGAACCGGGAACACTTCCTACCACACCCGATGTACTTGTTACGTCATAAGAAGAATGACATCTGTCTGTCTCATTCTTATCCTGAGGTTACCATGTTCAGCTGGATCCGGTCCATATCCAGATCAGATGGTGGACCCTGCACCTAGGCACTACCACAATGCAGCCCTGAATGTCAGCAGAGACCGTGTCTACTAGACAACCTCCTGTGAAGGCCTCTTCAACATGACAGCCATCGGCACAGATCCTCAGCAAAGACCACAAGAACCACAGAGGACCCATTGCCGGCTTCGGCTGCATAACGGCATGATGAATCCAATCTTCAATCAAAAGGAACTGGATGAATATTTGATGACTTGTGATGCAGCCTGAATCATAATCACACCATGTTCGCTCATTGGCCAAAGGAGAACTGCCCCCCCCCACCCCCCACCCCCCCACACACAACTGCTTATAGATTAAATTAACTAATTTAATAAATGATGATCTTTACAACAGAATTCAATCAACACTGAACTGACTTGCTGAAATGCATAATGTTCCTGTTATCACTGTAAAACTGCTTTGAAACAATGTCTATTGTATAAGGCGTTATATACATAAAGGTGACTAAACTAGTATATGCATGTAAAAGATGATTGAAACTAGTATGCATATGATTGCAAAGAAAAGATGAATGAAAATCGTTTAAACTAGTAATAAAGTGTAAATTAATAATGTGGCTGGAGCAGCTATGATGCACATCAAAAATAAAAACAAAACAGACGAAACAGAACAAATGAAGGTTATCCTCTCATATAATTTAACTCCATTCATTCAAAAACTTTCATTGTTTCTGTGCCAGAAAAACATGCATAGCTATCATTGCAATCATAGTAGCTTCAGGGTGGATAGATACTGTTTGTTAGTAGTTTGAAGAGTATGTAACTCCTTTTTTTTCTCTTTTTTTTTTTTTAAACAACAAGGGTAGCTTGACTACTTTAAGCTACGAGTAATTTAAGCAAATTACACTTTCAAACTAGCTTCCCCAACCCTGCTGTGAAATGTGTTCCAGAACAGCACTCTAGTCTAAACTACAGACTGCCGAGTATGACAAATCATGACAGCTCTTAAACTAAAGAGCGAAAAACGAAGAAATCCACATCGGCTCAATTTCTATGACCATATTTGGTCCCTGTTTCTGTTTGTCGGAGCCTGGAATATTTACCCTCGCTCTACACAATACAAACGTTTGCTAGGCTGTGTAGAATGTTGTTTATCTGTTTTCTGACACAACTCTGTAGTGCATTTCCTGCGACTCTGAGTCCAGCAAACTTGAGTTTCGATGCGTAATAACAGTAGACAGTCCATGTGGAGACGCACTGGAAACCTGTAAGGCTGCAGGCCAACAATCTATTCATTATTCACTTGATTGTTTTTTTATATTGTGCAAGGATTACATGGCTCATCCACACATTAAAAAGTTTCATTTCAAGCCACACATGTTCTCTGGTGTTACCGCATAAAACACTGTTTAATTGTGCATGTGTTTGTGTATGAGTGCAATATAAAATGCCACAACAAACAGCCATGCCATTCATCTGAATAACTCCACTTCCTAATTGTTACTTTTGCTTTTAGTCACATTCTCAGAACAACCTTTCAAAATGAGTCACATAATGAAATTAGCAATAACAATCGCAAAGGAATCGAGAAACAACATGACGTTAACAACACAAAACAATGACACTAGGAAGAGATGTCTCAGTGATGTTCTGCTGTGATTCAGAGGTGGCCTTTGCAATTCAGAGGCCCGTTTCAAAGAAACAGTTAAAGGCCCCCGCCACCCAATGAGAAAAATGTCAGACAAAAACATTGTATGCAATGCAACTGCAATTACTTTATTATCTCTGTTATATTTAAAGGGGTCCTTGATTATGATTTCACTTTAACTTTAGTTAGTGTGTAGTGTTGCTGTTTGAGCATAAATAACATCTGCAAAGTTACAATGCTCAAAGTTCATTGGGAAGGGAGATATTTTCCTTTACAAAAATCACTTTTTAAGGACTAGCTGGTAGGGACTACAACGAGCTTCTTCACGGGTTAGTGACATCACAAACCCCCGAATTTACATAAACCCCGCCCCCAAGAACACACAACAAAGGGGGTGAGGCCATGTTGGGCTGCTTTAGAGAAGAGGAAGAGTTGTTGTAGTAGAGTGTTGTTGCCATGCCGTCGTTTTACGTCGGACTGCTTCATAAATGAACATATAAATTCAAATTAAATAAAATCATTGTCTTAATGAATGAGTCATTGAATCATTCCATCAAATGATTCATTCAAAACGGCTAACTCATTCAGGGACGAAGCAAGTGGTTAGGTGTGTTTGACTTGAAGCGGCGCTGCACAGACCAATCGGTGTATGGCATCAAAGTACCACAAGAGCGATTAGAGAACAGACGATGAATGCTTTTGGATCGCTCTCGCGGTACTTTGATGCCATACATCGATCGGTCTGCGCAGCACCGCTTCAAGTCGAACACACCTAAGCTGTGTTCTAAATCTCTCCGAATACCCTCATTCACTATTCCCTACATTACCCCACTAATATAGTCCACTTGAAGGAGTGAATGAAAATGAGTGAGCAAATTTGGTCGGGTGCATCAGGAGCTTCCGTTTTTGCATAGTTTGTGATTGCTGTTTAATAATCTTTTGAAACTCTGACATGGAAACTAGCATGTATAAATCTTAATTAAACAATTTAATAATCAATTAAAAAGGAATTTATACCTGTATGAAATTACACTGTACCCACATTGAACCAGGGGTTTGGAAAATGGATGGATGATTCATCTGCGGGTGCCAAGTTCTGACAAGCATGACTCTAATAGGGCATTATGGGTATTCTCTAGCCATTGAGTGTACATCAGTTGTACATTCATTATTGTGGTGCATTATGGGATTGAATGAGTGCACTCAATAATGTCCACTATGGTTTCCACTACAAATGTCTGTCCCCTCAAATAGTGCCCTATTTATGGGTATAGGGGGCGATTTCAGACACATTATGAAAGTTATTATCAAAAACGCGGATTCACAGTAATGTGTGTGTATATGTATATATATATATATTTACACATATACACACAAAAAGAATATATAATTATTATATTAATGCTCTTTTGCAGTGGTTACTATTATTTTAGTTTTTCAGCATGTCAATTTTTCTTTTACATCCAAGTTTCCCCGCTTTTAAAGGTGCCCTAGAACCATTTTTTTTCAAGATGTAATATAAGTCTAAGGTGTCCCCTGAATGTGTCTGTGAAGTTTCAGCTCAAAATACCCCATAGATTTTTTTTTTATTCATTTTTTTAACGGCCTATTTTGGGGCATCATTAACTATGCACCGATTCAGGCTGTGGCCCCTTTAAATCGCACGCTCCCTGCCCCCCGAGCTATCGACTATAATACAGTGCATTTACAAAGTTCACACAGCTAATATAACCCTCAAATGGATCTTTACAAGATGTTCGGCATGCATACTGCATGCATGCGTCGGATCATGTGAGTATAGTATTTATTTGGATGTTTACATTTGATTCTGAATGAGTTTGAGGCTGTGCTTCATGGCTAAAGCTAACATTACACACTGTTGGAGAGATTTATAAAGAATGAAGTTGTTTATGAATTATACAGACTGCAAGTGTTTAAAAATGAAAATAGCGACGGCTCTCTTGTCTCCGTGAATACGGTAAGAAACGATGGTAACTTTAACCACATTTAACAGCACATTAGCAACATGCTAACGAAACATTTAGAAAGACAATTTACAAATATCACTAAAAATATTGTGTCAGTTATTATTGCTCCATCTGCCATTTTGCGCTGTTGTTCTTGCTTGCTTACCTAGTCTGATGATTCAGCTGTGCACAGATCCAGACGTTAATACTGGCTGCCCTTGTCTAATACCTTGAACATGGGCTGGCATATGCAAATATTGGGGGCGTACATATTAATGATGTGATAATAATTATGTTGAGATCTGCCTGTTCTTCGGAGGTCTTTTAAACAAATGAGATTTACACAAGGAGAAGGAAACAATGGAGTTTGATACTCACTGTATGTCATTTCCATGTACTGAACTGAACTCTAAATTCAAATTTTGATTCTAGGGCACCTTTAAAACACAAACTCACACATTTGTACACACGTGCATGCTGGGTAAAAAAAACCCTTCCTAGGTCAGAATGGTTTGCTCATGGTTTTCACTGCCTTTTTTTTTTTTTTACACTCCTTATATTTATTTACCACCTCTCCCTCCCTGCACACTGTTAAAATAGAGTGTCAATCACTCTGACCTTTACTGTTGCTCTCGAAAGCCCCACCACAGCAGTACTGAGAAAATACACATGAAAGAAAGACACAGAGATAGAGAGAGGGAGAGGGAGAAGTGCAGATGTAAAAAAGAGCAGGTTTCCTGTGTCAGTCAAAACCTCCTGATGATGGACAAATATCTTACTTTTCTTTAAAAAAGGGATGTTTTCGGTAATCTGAAACAGCAAGAAAACCACTTGTCATCCACCGCTAGCGGTGTAAAGATGCTACATGTGCTTGTTGCATTTAATGCTCTGCAGGACAAAAAAAAAAAAAAAAAGTGCATTAATGCATCAAGCAAAAAGAGGTTTTTTTTTCTCTCTTTTTAGTTCAATCTTTAATCACAGCTTCAACAGTATATCTATAGCTATAGATTCAAAAACATCCGTTCAATAATGTTGAGAAACTGCACCGGCCCTTGAACTACAGCAAGAGATTTATTGGCTAAATCACCATAAATACACATACAATTTGGCTTGCTGGAAAGTGTGAGTACAATGACACAACACGGCACAATAAACTAGTGATAAAACACACACACAGCTACTCATATTCAACTTCATATTCACACAGGTCGAGCGAGCATCCTGTTTACGGACTAGAGAAGGTGAACCACAGCACCTACACGCACACAACGAGAGAGAGAGAGAGAGAGAGAGAGAGAGAGAGAGAGAGAGAGAGAGAGAGAGAGACGAATAGAAAGAGAGAGAGAGAGAGAGAGATTGAGGGGGAGCAGGCGGTGCTTTCCATGGGTAGCTTAGTGAGGTCAGGTATACCAGCTCAGAGGTTGCAGGTTTTAACATAAAGAACTGCAACAATGCCCACACACACTCGCAATATAGAATCTTTATAATCCACTCACACCCAGTCTGAACTGCTAGAGACTCAATGCATGAGAAACTAAAACACTCCCATTTGGGGTAGGCCATAAGTAAAGAAAATTATATCATGACGCTCTTAAAATTTCTGATATGCTGAAAATATGCTATGCTATATATATATATATATATATATATATATATATATATATATATATATATATATATATATATATATATATATATATATATACACACACACATATATATATATATATATATATATATATATATATATATATACATATATACACACACACACATATATATATATATATATATATATATATATATATACACACATATACATATATATACACAGATGTTTTTTTTAATATAAAAATAGAAAATTTGAATGAGAAAGTGATTCAAAACTGTAAAAAAATTAAATAGATAAAAATAATGACTTTCCTTTTAAAACAATGTCCAAAATAAAGGTAGGACTATTAGAATACAGTGGGTTTTTTATTTTTATTATTTACTTTATTATTTCTTTATTTCATCTTACAAATTTACAGAAATAAATGTTATTTTTTCTTTATTTAGTTGTAGTTTTTTTTTAAAAAACAAGCAAATTTATTTCACAAAAATTCACACACAACATACACATAAATTGTACGAATATGACTAATACTGATGAATAAAAAGGCCGATAAAGGTAAAGCTATTAAATAGCAGTCCCAAACTAGTTATTGTTAATAAAATAAAGCCGGGGACACACCTAACGATTAGCTGAAACATTCTAAGACTGAACTGAACACACATACCGATTGTTTCCTTCGACTGGAGCCGATTTATATACTTACACATGGAATTTGAACACCGACTGTAATCGCAGACTGAAAGCAAGTGGCTCTGACTGGACGCGTTTGAGCGCAGCTTAAAACTTGTATAGTTTTTGTCAGTGTTTATTTAGAAACACCCAATCATGCAGAATATAAGATGGTAAATATTTAATTGTTGAGTTGTCAATACAATATATAACAATACAATATATAGGGTATGGTTTACTCCAAAATTTTGACAAAATGATAACTGCAAGTTCACGTTTTTCTGCCTGGAGTCCAGTTGTTTCTGTGAATTGCAGTGATCCATTTGCTTCTCTTTTCTGTAGCTGTAAAAACATACCTCAGATTTCTTGGCAATTCTATTTATACAGTCAATCGCAAAGCTCTTTCCCGCTTTGGATGAGTTTTGTGTTTTTCGCGGCATTCACGCTGAAAACCAATAGTGTCTTTTTGCCACTCATTGGGCGTAACCGCAGTGACAATGGTCGACGGTGACATCACGTGCATACCCTCTATACTCCAACCGCAGTATATATTTACATTATGTTGCAGTATATACTGCGAAAATGTCTAGAATATACTTATTGCAATAATTGACCGTATCTATACACCGAAACGGTCTACGCTGATATGACGCGACAAAACTGGAGTGTCATGTTTCCACCTGCAGTGTAGGCACAGCTTGAAACAGCTGTTAGCTAAGAGAAAAACACACTGCACAACACTTCACTGGATTCACACAAACACACTGCTAGCAAACACCTTTTATATACAAATTAAAGATCCATGGCATGCTTTTTCCACATGAACACACACTGAAAAACCACACTCTAAAACCTAAACACCATTTGCTCATGTCAGGGGACTAAAAATGAAAACAAAAGCATGTCTCTGCCCCTGAGATGGACTCTACTCATCCTAACAGATGCAGAGATGACGGAAGAGGCCCTTTACACCTGGCATTAGCAATGAACATGCGTTTCGTATTCGTATAGTATCTGGATATTTCTTTTTAGCCATATTGCATTACACCTTCACTCTAATGCATAGCTAGTACAGTCAGATTGAAAATGCCAGGTGTAAAGAGAGCCATATGAAGTTACAGGTGAAATCTGAGAGGAATTTCACACTAGTGTATGAAAAAAGGATTAAAATTCAAACCCCGAATTACAGCATCCGGACGGGTCTGATGCCACTAAAAAGTATGTCTACTACACAGTTTGTCTAGTACACAGTACAAAGATTTTATTCTGCTTATTTCATGAATTGGTTCAAAAGTGTTTTCAAACTACATTTCAGTAACCAAAACAACAGTAGGTCGCTTGATTTCTGATAGGATCGACTGACACACCAAAACAAAGTACTGTCATAATTTATCATTTTGGAATAGATTTGTATATCAAAGATTACAAAAATACTTTTAAAAGACTTCAAAAGTGGTGCTCACACTGACAGCGATTTTAAAAAAGCGAATTGAATGTACTGACATGAAAAAACACTACCACAAAAAATACAGAGACAATAAATTTATAAATCTTATTTGTTTAAAAGACCTCCGAAGAACAGGCGAATCTCAACATAACACCGACTGTTACGCAACAGTTGGGATCATTAATATGTACGCCCCCAATATTTGCATATGCCAGCTCATGTTCAAGGCATTACACAAGGGCAGCCAGTATTAACGTCTGGATCTGTGCACAGCTGAATCATCAGACTAGGTAAGCAAGCAAGAACAATAGCGGAAAAATGGCAGATGGAGCAATAATAACTGACATGATCCATGATAACATGATATTTTTAGTGATATTAGTAAATTGCCTTTCTAAATGTTTCGTTAGCATGTTGCTAATGTACTGTTAAATGTGGTTAAAGTTACCATCGTTTCTTACTGTATTCATGGAGACAAGACTGTCGTTACTTTAATTTTTTAAACACTTGCAGTCTGTATAATGCATAAACACATCTTCATTCTTTATAAATCTCTCAAACAGTGTGTAATGTTAGCTTTAGCCACGAAGCATAGCCTCAAACTCATTCAGAATCAAATGTAAGCATCCAAATAAATACAATACTTACACGATTAGACATGCTACATGATGAACACTTTGTAAAGATCCATTTTGAGGGTTATATTAGCTGTGTGAATTTTGTTTATGCTGTTTAAGGCAAGCGCGAGCTCCGTGGGCGTGGAGCACGAGAATTTAAAGGGGCCGCGCAGCCTGAATCGGCGCATATTTAATGATGCCCCAAAATAGGCAGTTAAAAAAATGAATTAAAAAAAATCTATGGGGTATTTTGAGCTGAAACTTCACAGACACATTCAGGGGGCACTTTAGACTTATATTACATCTTTTAAAAAGACGTTCTACGGCACCTTTAAACTCACAAGTTATCAGACTAAAACAAAGTAACGAATTACATGCCGAATCTTCGTTGGTTGCACATAACAACAAACATATAGTAAAAAGCATTCACTAACTCATCGGTATGATTCAGTGTCATGAATCACTCGCTGAATCTGTCAGTTACTGAATTTACATCTGACTCACTCGCTGACTGGATGTTTAGGACAATTTGAAGTGATCGTGAAAAAGACACAATCATTTAATTAAAAACATTCAAAGGTGTTTCAAAAAGAGCTTTTAAAAAGGTTTTAATATGTAGTTAGGACCAGTTTTAGTAAAAAGTCCTAAAGAAATTCACCCAAAACTCATTGTAAATTTCACACACTGCACAGCTGTTGTGAATATTCACACTGGGGGCCTTCAACAGTGGTTGGGTCCAAAAACATAAGCACTCAACGATGCATAACACAGGCGTCATGGGGCTATACTGTTGAATTACAGGCGACACTGCAGTGTTACACAGTCAATATTTTGAGCAGGGGCTGTTTCACACCCACCACCCACATGGCCGTGTTTGTCCTCTGAGCGCACAGTTCTCAGAGGTATTGGGTGAATGTGTTTTACACAAAAACACACAACCACCCAAAGATGAGGAACTGTCATATGCAAAGCACACAATGGATCTCATATCAGTCCTGATGCTGCAGATGTGGAGGCTTTGGACAGTCTGTGCCAGTGTGAATCAGTAATGTTGACAGATTTGCTTTACTACTAATGATTGAAGTACATCAGTAAATAAATAAAGCAGAAGCTAACAGACAGAACAAACCTATCAAAACAAACCAGTCAGTTAATGGAAACAGTGAAGTGTAAAAACACTAAATTATTAAATAGGCCAAACAATGTGCTCAGATATCCCAAAATAAATAAATATATTAAACAGATTTTCAAAATCCCAAAATAACTGAATAAATAAAATAAAAAAATTAAATGAAATAATAAATTAATTAAAAAAATGAATAAATAAGGGATGCATTACAAATGCATGTTACTTGACATTATTATTATATCAATTATAACGTCCCCAAAATGACAACTCTATGGAACTTGTATTGATTAATCTACACTGATTTTATCAGTAATCATTTATTTTTTCCATAACTGTATGGAGCATTGGTTCTCAGCTGGTTTTGAATCAGGACCGCAATAACAAGTCGGGCATTATATTTATTAACATTATCATGAACTATGCAGGCCCAAAATTCTGCAAAATAATTACCAAGACCGGTTGAGAAACGCTTAAATACTGTACATATGTGACATGAAACTACAATTTCAAATAATGCATTTCCAAATGACAGATAAGAAAAAAGTGATGCATATAAAACAATGCATGCAATAAATCAATAAATAAGTTTTGCCAATTATAAAAAAAAAAATGAACAAGTACAAAATTATTACTTGCACCTCTGATCTAAAACAAAAATGCAGTTGCCATCATGTGAACCAGTGCACGCTCTGCAACTGTATGTGTGTGCGTGTACATCTTTGAAAATGCATCAGTTTGTATTGCTGCTGTGTGCATCTCTCTGTGTGATATAATTCTTGGTTTTAAATTGTCAAGTGTTATGCTTTCGGAGAAACAGGGACATGTCTGATTTCGTTATGAGTGATGACTGTGGCCTACTTATCAATCTGCAGATTTTCATATTGATAAACCTGGGTACAAGGTCAAAGCTGCTTGATCACGTTAAGAAATGAAACTTTGAGTCAGACTGGGTTTCAGTCAAGTGTCAGACCGTTTCTTCAAAAAGCAAATGAAAAACAAATGTGGGCACAAAAATCCCATTCATTTACTTCATAGAAAATGGTCTTTTTAAAGTTTTTTTTAAACTGTTTTGCTTAAAATAAAAGTTCGCAAATGTTGCGATTCATCTCAAAGCTGGATGGTTTGCTTCATTTATCAAAGATTTTTCTAAAATCCCTATGGAGAAAATAAATGGGCGAAAACACTTCCAGAGCTAAGGCTGCTAAAAAAAATGGGCCATTAAGATTTCACTCGAAAAAATGCAAGCATAAAACATAATAAACATAAATAACTATCATAGTGTACTTTTTGCAATTTGTTATTAGGTTCTGTGTAAATCTGTGCAGATCGTTGCAGTGTTTTTACACTGGATATTGTGTTGTTGATATGATTTGGTTGTTAGTGGCTTGTTAAAGAATTGAAACGACTCTGGATGTAGTTGTGTGAGCATCTGCATGTGCATAAGGTCACCGTGAAGCTCTAACACGCTCCAGATGGGAGGATGCGGTTTTCTAGAATTAGAAATATTTTCCACAGCACTGGATGCGATTGCTGTACAGCAAATAATACTAGAAAAACAAGACACGATTACACCTCCAACGCATATACGTAATTACAAAATCTCAACTCTAACTTTATTAAAGCATGTCTTCTTTCTCGCTTACTTACACACCAAAAGCCACATCAGAAGACATCAACATACAACACAAACACAAGTTCTTATACAATCCATACTCCATTGGCTCAAATGCATTGCACACCGCTGGCTATCCTGGCATCTGTATATAAGAGTCCAAATACATCTTTCTGATTTAATGTTTCTAAGCACAGCTCGACCAAACTTGTTCAGACTGCATCAGCAATTAAAGGTCTGTAGTCTCCAGCCCTTGAAGCCCTGTTTAATGAACATCATTTGAGGCCCAAAACAGATGTTTCTTAAGCCTTCCAAACAACATCACGTACACATAAACAAGCAAGAAACAGTAAACATATTTGAGTCAAAATCTCAGGGTAGATATAGACTTTTCACTATTATTTGCAACAGGATCTGCATTTGCATGGGTTTTAATAAAATATTTTTGTTATAAGAGACAATACAATAATTTTGCATATCAAAACCACTCTTTTCCATTTAACTTGATTTTAAAAAGTCAACAAATTTGCGACAACTGAATGAATTTTTGACAAGCCAAACATGTCAGTCGCTGAGTAACCTGTCATTTATTTAAGCCACGAAATAAACTTCATTCCGTAAACAGGGCAGCATGATTTTTATAGCGATTTAATCACGCGCGATTTGGCAAAGGCTGTGATTATTTTTTGCACAGCTTGTCAGAGCTGTACAGCTCCATGATCAGTAGTAAATGCTTCTCCATCTGAAAGCCAGAGGGCGCCCTTGCGCAGAAACTGCAAATATGCAATGCCGCAGAAGAAGAAAACATGCATCATATGTAGGGCTGGGCGATATATCGCATGCGATTGTCACGCGCATTTTGTCAGTAAAGCCGGTTCCCTGATTACCGCGAAATCGCCATCACCTGCTTTAAAATGGAGCGGCATTTAATAGACAGAACCGTAGATCACTGACAAGCCACACAATATCGCGTGGTTTCTCGTGTCTGGAAAGATTTTTGACACGTGTTGCTTTTTCAAATGTAGGCCTACATTATAAGCGACTCAAACTCGCAGTGCTTTCAGATGGATTAGCATTTGGAGCCATACTTCATTGACAAGCTGCGCATAAAAAAAGTAATCGCAGACTTTGGGATTTCATAATCGTACTAAGAATCGCATGTAAGCGCTAATCGCGTTTAAGTTCAATGTTATTTTCCGTATCGTGCGATAAATCGTGCAGCCCTAATAATAAACTATGGAAAAAGCATTTCGTACGTCTCCAGGACGTTTTACAATTACCCAAAAATCAAACAGTTCATCCCTTATGCATGTTATCATGTCTGTGTTGGTTGAAGTATTAAAACTAAAAACATCGACATAACACACTCATGGGCATCAGTCACTTCACTGAATACTTGCCGGCTAAGAAATAAATAATTATCACCTCACGATCCATCTGTTTTCAAATCCATATCATCGGAATATCACAACACTGATGTCTGTCCCAAAATAACATGCACAATAAACAGTAGTATTTACAAACAGAGGTCCAGCGAGTACATGCATTACTTGGAAAAGCCACACTACTGGATACTTTGACTATGTCATCGCTTTCTGAGAAGAGTGAGAAAATGGTGGCCTTTAACATGCTGTCTCTGTCAGAGATGATACTGTATGTAATACATAACACACGAGTATGAATTTGTTCTTCACTTGCTGAAATTGAATTGGAATGAGTGAAATACTTCACACTGCATGCTACAGAGAATAAACACCAATCTAATTGAAAACCTACATTAGTGAACATTGTTCAACATGTTGTATGTTATATTTTGACAGACATTTTTTATGCAGGAGCCAAGCATTCTGATCCTGACATTTCTGATTTGAATATTTTCAATAATTTGCTATTCTCGACTGATCTTTTTTTCCCATAATTTTGGCAATAGATGAAATGTTAAATGAGTGATCTTGAGATGAGTCCCTGTAGTCGTCCATTTTGACTCTTGGAACTTGACAGGTGATTTTCATAAAATGTAGTTTGATCACTATCTTCTTAGTTGTTTAAAAGATTAAAGGAAATGATCAAAGTTTGATAAAATGTTGTTTAATTTACTAATAAAAGATACATTTAATCACCCCTTAGCAGATTTTGACCCCATATATTGCAAGGCTTATCAAAGAGGCTCTCTTTTAAATGCTTGATCATGATTGGTGAATCGTGACTTTCCAGAGTAAAATATTTAGGATGGATGGATGGATGGATGACATAATTTTTAACTAGAAACACGTAACTAGTAATCTGTTTAGGCTAAAATGAACTTACTTCATGAAGATCCAGCAATTATCTAGCAGCTTCAGTGAGTCATGATTCTAAAATGTCATGCACTTAAAAACTGTTTAGTTTTACTCATCTAAAAGACAAGTACATGGAAAAGCTTGATGTTGAGCCCTGGATACACAAGCAAACATATTTATACATATATTCTAGCACTTTTTTTTCTGACCTATCTAGTCATTTAACTTGATAATAATACAACACTTCTGTGAAATCTGAAAGCAGATAAACTAATTTATCTGCTGTGCACATGCTGGTTTTAAAGTTAGGACTTCCCTGAAACAAAGTTTCTCACGCAAAGAAATTATCAGCTACCCTGCAGCTTCCTCTCTTAGCATAGCAGCCCTCGCTGCTGCTATTGTAGCGAACACACCAAACATAGAGCGTACAATTACAGAATCAAGGCTAGTATGTGCTCTGTGATGCAGCCTCGAAGCTCACACACCAATGCTCACAAGCATATACATGCAGTACATGAGATACTGTGAAATGAAGTATGATGCATGCTCAGAAAGAGCATTTACATCTCTCTCCCTTCAAAATGATGAAACAAAAAAATGTAAAAAAAACCCAAACAAACAAAAAAACAATTAATGTGCTTCTGATTTGAAGCTAAATGTGTGTGCATGCTTCTGACATTTATTGGAGTGTATAAACTTTAAGTGTTTGAACTTTCTTGGTCTACGTTGTCGTTCCCTTATATAGACATTCAGAGCAAGTCCTCACATCTCTGCCAAGATTCCTCAGCAGCCAATCAGTGCCTTGATATAGCCTTGCCGTAACCTCTCAAATGAGCAGACATCATTTGCTGCCTGAATGAACTAACAAAACTACCAATTAGGCTATCATGCTGTGTAACCAGGAGAAATGGAGCGAGGCGGAGAGAAATGCAGACAAAACAGTTATTGTGTCCTTATTAGTTTCATTTCGTACGATAACATCAATCATACCCCGTTTCAAATCGGCTGTTTGTCTTGAATGTGGGTGGATAATTAGGTTAAATTAGTGTTACTATGAACATATCACTTACTAGATGAATCACGCCAATCCTTGGTTTTGATTTCAAGCAAAAAAAACCAAAACCATTTTCATCATTTACTCACCCTCATGATGTTTCAAACCCATCTGAATTTCTTTCTTCAATGTAGCAGGATAAATTTAGCAGAATGTAAGAGCTACAAGAGCTCAGTAAAAGTTATTTACTGAAAATCCTCCCCTCTGCCTGATATAGCTCTTAAAGCTCATTTGTATTAGCGATATTGAAAATGTAAGGCCTCAAGATCATTCACACCATGTTTGACATCAAATCCAATTAGTTCTCATGTTTCAGTGACATCAAACGTGGTGCAACACATGTTGATGCAGCATATTTGCATATAGGTAAATTAAATTGTAATTTTTATTAACTAAAACAAGACATCGCTCTTAAATCTCAATCACATTTGAATATATTTAAACATAACGCTTGGCTCTCATGTGTCATTGACGTCAAAACTGGTGCAACACATCCTGATGTGACATATTTGAATATGCGTGAATAAAATATACATTTTTATTTTAAAAAAATACGACGTACCTCTCAAATCTCATTCATAATTGCATATATTTAAATATAATGCATCAAGACATGTCACACCAGATTTCTTGGCAAAATTTACCAATGCTATTGGTTCTTGGGTGATTTGTCATTGACATCAAACTTCATGCAACACATCTTGATATGCCATACTTAAATATACATGAATGAAATGTTAATTTTTATTAACTAAAACATGTCATGGCTCTTAGATCTCATTCAAGTATGCATATATTTAAATATAACGCTTCAAGGTAAAGCCCCGTTCACACCGTTAGCGACATGCAGCGACAAAGCGCCAGGATCCCATTCATTTCAATGGAGCGCTGGCGACTGACAAGCGACAAAAGTTCAGATATTTCAACTTTATGCAAATCAGGAGCGAATTTCGCGAGCAACAACCAATAGGAGTGGAGCTCTCTGGAGCTCACGTCACCGTCTCGAGTGCAGGCAAGACAGACAGAATAGTTCCAGAGCGATTTCACTGTTTTATATGATTTGATTGTAAATACATGGATACAATAAAATGATGCGTGGAAAAGAAACTGTCGGCAGTCTTGTAAGTTTGATTCATACATTTTGTGTTGTTAATTACATGATGCTGTGAGCAGTTTAGCACTGCTGCAGTTCATATTACAGTTGCATTGTGTTGATTATTAGGGGCAAGAAATCTGATTATCTGTCAAAATCGAATGACGTTTTAGTATTTTTTTGTTTAATTTGTTGATAGACCGATCGTTAATCTAGTTAATGATTTATTGCAGAGCTCTGCAGTCACAACACTCTACAACAGCAGAATGTTACTTTTAATTATTTTAAACCTAATTCCTAGTCAAATTAGAATGATTTCTTAGTTTTATATATAATTTGTGATTGCATTTTCTATAGATATGATCAGACGTGCAGTCTACCAATGATATTAGAGCGACAGCACTTGGAACGCCTACAAGCGACTTCACAGTAGGAGACTAGCGACATGCAGCGAAAAAGTCGCTGATTTCTGATGACTTTAGTTCATCAGATTTCAGTCCTAAATGTACAATTGCAATTGGTTCTTGCATGATTTGTCATTGACATCAAACTTCGTATAACACATTTTGACATGCCATATTTGAAGATACATAAATGCAAATGAGCCAGGACATTCTGCTAAACAACTCATTTTGTGTTTCATTGAAGAAATTCATGAGTTTTAGAAAACATACTGTAAAGGAAAGAAAATGATGACAATTTAACAAATTTCCATGAAATATACCTTCAAATTTTTTCTACTGAAACTGATCTTATCTAATGGCGCATTTCCACTGCATGGTATGGCTCGGTACAGCACACTTTTGGGCGGTTTCCACTGTGTACAGTACCTAGTACCTGGTACTTTTTTTAGTACCACCTCAGTTGAGGTTCCAGGCAAGCCGTACCGATACTAAAATGTGACATGTAAACACTGCAGATTACTGATTGGTCAGAGAGAATCATCACTACCAGCGCTATTGGATTTGCGACACAAGACTTTGAAGCGGTACTAAACTGCAGTGGAAAAGCAAACCGAGCCAAAGTAAAGTGAGCCGAGTCGCGTCCACGACTGCGTGGACTCGACTTGGCTCACTTTACTTTTTGGCTTGGAAAAGCGCCTTAAAAGATCTGACCAATATATCAAGTTACAGTAAGCCAGCAACTACTACAAACTCTACATTTAACAAATTAGGAAAAAAAAGAAACGCATGACAGTAGTCAAAAATGCATTTCGACCGGTCTCCTTACCTTGGGTGGGTCATAGAGCTCTAGCTGGTACCTCTCACTAGCTGTGTGGTCATTGGTCCTCCTGACCTGCAGGCGGCAGCGCAGCCAATGTGGGGGTGTGTCTGAGATAGTGTCATCCACCTCCAGGTACCGCAGCTGCCCCTCTTTACAAACACTTCCTGTCTCTTGCCTCCGTCTCACAGTTCGCAATGGATTCCAACGTTCCCACAGCATAGCCGTCTTTGAGGTGCGATGGGCAGGTACCTGCGCAGTCTGAGGTGGGGTTTGAGAGGTGCATTCAACAGTCGCAGATGGTCCGCCCACCTGGACTGAATCGTCCCTTGGGTAACCACTTGAAGAATCATCAAGTTGCGGAGATTTCTTAAAGACTTGGCATACTGTTTCTCGAATGCGTCTGAAGGAAATGTGGGTTACCTCACTACGGGATGGGAAGGGAAACGCAGGGGGCGTGTATCGCTCCGACCCGGTCCTCTGCTCCGGGTGTTCATCTTCCTGGCTATGTGGCCGTGTTCTGCGTGTAGTGTCTGTAGGAGAGCAGCGCTGCAACTGCTCCTGTTCCCTAGGGATGCTGCTGGCATCTGGTTTGGGCGCAAACACGGCAACTAGCGGAGCCACTCCCGGCCGCACGGTCTCCCGGTAATCCAGCACCCCTGAGAAGGAAGTGATGCGTAAGCGGCCAGTCATTGGTAGTAAGGGCGGAGGCGGCGGGGGCCGCAAGGCGGGTTCTGCATCTTTAGCCACCTCACAGCTGAAGTGGTGCTGGAACAGGGCACTGAACTGCTTTGAGAAACTTTCCGGCGGGACGACATCCTGTACCGGCCGCTCTTTGATGAAGCGCCGGTAGTGCTGGGCAAGTTCTCGGGCCGTGGTGCTGGCATGCAACTCGCAGAACTCCCTCCATCCACAAGGAGGTGATACGGATGGTGCAGTGCTTGTGGTCTGCTGGACAGTGTTACCATTCATTGCAGTAACCAGCACAGCAGGAAATCACTGTGAAAAACAAGTGAACAACATCACAAAATTGCATCCATGCACAAGAAATTAAGAGGCTGTGCTATATTGTGATAGACTAATATTGCTAAACAGTATTGTGTATGACTGGATTCGAAATATAACACCGACTCAAGTTGCTTTTTTAAAACGCTTACTGCATAATTAAAAAAAATATCAAGTACACATTTAATTTAAGCTTTATTTTGTGAAGCTACTTCAGTACATGTAAGCTAAGGTTTCTAGACTCTATGGCTGCTGCATATTAATATAGAAAGGCAACCAAACATTATTCATTTTCATAAGCTACATTTATATGCAAACTAATAATCCATTTATAATTGGACTGAAAAATCTTCATGTAAACACCTCAATCAATGGGAACGAGCTCAAATTTCAAATGAAATTCTAAGCAATTGAGGGGTGGTGAAGATCTTAATCTGTTTAACAGGAAAATTTTAGCCTTGTAAATCTTTTAATCTGACTACTTTCTCAAACTGCTTTCAAAATGTGCACACATGCGGTGTCTTGATGTGTGTTTATATAGATATTATGTCTTGCGAATGTGCGTGTTTATTTATGCTCACAGTAGCTCTGGTGACATTCTCGTGCTGGCTTTTTTCGTTTCTGATTGTGGCGACTAGGCACTGTGCTTACGCAGAAATTTTGTTCAGAACAGATGTAACACACACATAAATGAATGTGATTGCAAAGTTTATGGTATATTTAAACAAACCTTTGAAACAACAGTGCACATAAACATATCTAATAGAACTGCTGAGTTCCACTGATTTGAGTGTCAAAGATCATTGAACACAATTCAACAAAGTCGAGCAGAGTGCAACTTTTTCAAATAAGCAGCAACAACATTTACGGACTACCAATGAAAGTTTTGACAGCGATTTCATAAATGCATATGAACAGGTCAGTGTGATTGCTCAAAGTGGCTAGAAATGGAAATTCAAATTCTGATGTCAATCTTCCGGTGAAAAAGATGATGTCTCTGGTGATGTATGCCGGACTTCTCAAATCATTTTGTCTGCTTAAACCCCACCCCTTTCTTAAAATCAACTGCAAGTTCACATTAAGGCCCTGTTTACACCTGGTATTAAGATGCTTTTTGGTCAATCGGATCACAAGTAGATGAGGGAGACACACACCTTTTGTTGTTTTTACCTTTTATTATGATAGGACAGTATGTAAACAGGAAGCGATGTCCGAGAGAGAGAGGGAAAGGTCCACGAGCCGGGACTCAAACTTGGGTCACCCCGAAGCGGAACGGCGCTATATGTCGGTGCTGCCCACAAGGCTATCGGTGCCTCCGTCTCTATTGACCAATTCTGTCCTGATTTCTTCGAAGGGAGGGTCTATGGGCGGGTAAATGTATGTTTTTTTTTCAGATCTTTCGATCTAATTGACAAAATAAGCTCGCACAATTTACGGAGAGCTTTCGTTTCTGCTCTGATAGCCGCAAGACCGCGCCGAATGCTGTGAGTGCGTGTTAGAAATCAGGAATGGTGAGAAACCATTGTGATTGGTACGTTCAAACCAAACTTGGGTCTCCAGCCAACAGAGTTGTGGCTAGCGCGCTTCCCACAATGTTTATGCGTTAGGTCAGTAGACATTCGCATTCGACCACATGAGCGTTTACACTATGAAAGCAATCCGGTAGAATGTGTTTTCGACTACTTGGTCAAAAGTGGACGAGCTCAAAATGTTTTAGACCCTGTTTACACCTGTATATAGCTTCGTCCACTGATCAAATCAACAAAAACGCATCTTAATACCAGGAGTAAAAAGGGCCTAAGATCTGCCTCCATTCCACCAACAACCAATAACTGAACCAAGTCCCACCATAGAGCCTGTTTTTTAAATAATCCGTTTCACTTGGATGTGCCACAATACGGAATTAAAGATCTGCCACTACGTGAACACGTATTTTGCGAGAGATTGTGTTTTAATATCATATTATATGAGGTTTTGATATTCTAGTGTGTGTGAAAAGTTTATCTCTTTGTTTACTCTGCAAGTCTACTGACTTAGCAATCTCTGTACCGAAACTAGTCTGTTCAATGAATCAAACTTTCTATGAACGCTAACAAAGTGTATCAGTTTAGCTCATCACTGAAGGGCTGACGCAGTCTTCTGAACTCAGCTGGCACAATACAGATTCTTCACTTTTACTCACTCACTCATTCAGCTCTCCAGTACAGGAAGAGTGTGACTAATATCGCTCATGCCACTTTATAATACGCCACAGGTCAAACACAGAAATATCTGAGGCCATCTTTGATGTGAAGAGGAAGACTGAGGAAGTTGAAAGTGTCAGAAACATCTGATACCAGTCCCTGACGGGCCCGCGGTTCTCGATGCGGAATTCGCTTGTGAATGCGCAAGTCCCTCTACACGTGGTGCAAACCACCTTCGGAATCAGATCACAGTCGCCATTTGCAGCTGGGGAAATTTTCTTTTGAGGCTAAAAAAA